>NC_079468.1:23383480-23691069 GCF_026250575.1 Diorhabda carinulata
GTGAATTTTTAACAGAAATAAATATGAAAAGCCCCATTTTCATCTATTCAAAGTTGGAATAGTCAATTTTCGGCTAAAGTAAAATTTAAAAACCAAGTTTTCGGCTAAAAAGTCAATGTCTGAGCAAATTGAACAAGGATATATCAAAAATACAATCAGAAAAACCAATTTTTCACAAAACTACAACATATAGAAGACAATTTTCATCAATAGAAATACAAAAAGTGAATTTTTCACAAAAATATATGTGGAAAAGGCTGAATTCAAATTTGAAAGCATAGTTTTGAGTAAAATATAATCAAAAATAAACATAAAAAGCAAATTTTTATTATTCCAAATTTGGAACAACCCAATTTTTGATAGATATGGACTTAAAAAGAAGATTTTAAATAATTCAAACTCAATAAGCCAATTTTTGACAACACATATCATTAGAAAATGTAGTTTTTAACAAAAATATGTTTTTTCTTCCGTTGTAAACTTGGAAATTCCGACAAAAAAGCCAATTTTCACCCAATCACAAATCATAAAATTCAATTTTTCACCAAAATAAATTTGAAAATGTAATTTTTGACACAAATAGACTTAACAAACCAATTCAAAGCCAAATCCAAAATCAAATTAGAAGATTTTCGATAAAAAAGCACAATTTTATCGAATTCAAATTTATTTAAATCAAAAATAAATATAGGAATGATAATTTTATCAATCCTGACCGAAAAAATCCCATTCTTGAATAAAATAGACTTGAAAAGCCAATTTCCACAATTTCAAACATTCTTGATCAATATAAATCTTAAAAAAACCAATTTTCAAACAAATCGAATTCAGAATAACCAAACTAAGAAGACAAAATCCAATTTTTGGCAATAATTAGATTGAAATAGTCAATTTTTATCGATTTATCACCAAAATGAGGTCGTAATAAACAATTTTTGATTAAATAAAATCAAAATTTCGACAAAGTAAAATAAAGAAATCTATTAAACTGAATTAAAATCACAAATTTCACTCTGAGTCCACGATTTTGACAAAATTAAACCGAGAATAGCCAATTTTTGACCATAAGAAACTAAAAAAAAACAATGTCGTTTCAAATTAAATATAAAAATTTGATAAAAAACTAAATAACCTTGGAACTGAAGAATGATTTATTACTAGTTTTTTTTTATCTATCAGTCTATCATTAATTAATCAAAATATATAATTTAGTTATCAAAAAACTATGTAATAAAAAATTTATTTCCCCGAACCTCTGTGCACGCCATTGGAAAGACAGGATAAACCTAAGTGCCAGTTTTAGTATGAGATTATCTCTAGAAAATGAATGACGAGTGAATGAACAGCCCTCGGATTTATCTGTCAACCCCCGAAATGCCAACCGAACGAACCCCAAAAACTTTTTCGCATACAATTCAACCAGGATAATTCTCGCCTCGGGCGTCGCAACTTTTTTACTCGGTCAAGTTGGTTGTCTGCTGTGGTTTGATATTTTGATTCGGATCATCTCGTTCAACTCTGTTTTTTTTTTTTTGTTGGGAACAAACAGCAAGGATTCAATTTACATTATCAAAGGATAAAACTTTGGTTCATTTTTAATCACTTGGCGCGTTATCAAGTGCTCAAAACTTAATCATTTGGTGCAAGGTACTCAGAAAGATCCATGGACTCAACAGCACTGACGAAAAATTTAGATAAACATCATCAACTCAAATGTGTAAAATCAAATTTTTTACCAAATTAAAATTGGAAAAAACCAATTTTCATTGATAGTAAGAATAAAAAAGTCAATTCTAATCAGTCCAATCTTGTAAAATCCTATTTTTGCTAAAAATAGACAATATTTATCAATTCAAATGTGGAAAAGCCAATTTTCGAGAAAATTATAATTGAAAAAAACCAATTCTCATCAATAGTAAGCATGGAAAAGCCGATTCCAATCATTTTAAGCTTGGAAACCACTGTTTTTGCAAAAATAGACAATTTCCATCAATTCAAATATGGAAAAGCCAATTTTTGACCAAAATGAAATTGAAAAGACCAATTTCCGCTGATAGTGAGCATGGAGAAGCCAATTCTAATCAGTCCCAACTTGGAAAACCCTATTTTTGCTAAAAATAGACAATATTTATCAATTCAAATGTGGAAAAGCCAATTTTCGAGAAAATTATAATTGAAAAAAACCAATTCTCATCAATAGTAAGCATGGAAAAGCCGATTCCAATCATTTTAAGCTTGGAAACCACTGTTTTTGCAAAAATAGACAATTTCCATCAATTCAAATATGGAAAAGCCAATTTTCGAGAAAATTATAATTGAAAAAAACCAATTCTCATCAATAGTAAGCATGGAAAAGCCGATTCCAATCATTTTAAGCTTGGAAACCACTGTTTTTGCAAATATAGACAATTTCCATCAATTCAAATATGGAAAAGCCAATTTTTGACCAAAATGAAATTGAAAAAGACCAATTTTCGCTGACAGTGAGCATGGAGAAGCCAATTCTAATCAGTCCCAACTTGGAAAACCCTATTTTTGCTAAAAATAGACAATATTTATCAATTCAAATGTGGAAAAGCCAATTTTCGAGAAAATTATAATTGAAAAAAACCAATTCTCATCAATAGTAAGCATGGAAAAGCCGATTCCAATCATTTTAAGCTTGGAAACCACTGTTTTTGCAAAAATAGACAATTTCCATCAATTCAAATATGGAAAAGCCAATTTTTGACCAAAATGAAATTGAAAAAGACCAATTTCCGCTGATAGTGAGCATGGAGAAGCCAATTCTAATCAGTCCCAACTTGGAAAACCCTATTTTTGCTAAAAATAGACAATATTTATCAATTCAAATGTGGAAAAGCCAATTTTCGAGAAAATTATAATTGAAAAAGACTAATGCTCATCAATAGTAAGCATGGAAAAGCCGATTCCAATCATTTTAAGCTTGGAAACCACTGTTTTTGCAAATATAGACAATTTCCATCAATTCAAATATGGAAAAGCCAATTTTTGACCAAAATGAAATTGAAAAAGACCAATTTCCGCTGATAGTGAGCATGGAGAAGCCAATTCTAATCAGTCCCAACTTGGAAACCACTAATTTTGCCAAAAATAGACAATTTCCATCAATTCAAATTAGGAGAAGGAAATTTTTGACGAAATTGAAATAGAAGAAATCTATTTTCCATTGATAGTTAGCATGGAGAAGGCAATTCTAATCAGTTCAACTTTGGAAAACCAAATATCTCACAAAAATAGATTTCAAAAGCAATTTTCCACCAAAAAACAATTTTTGACAATACTAAAATTAAGAAAACTAAATTTTCGACGAAAACAAACAAAGACATAGACATCAAAAGGCTTAAAAAAATCAATTTTTACCAATTTAATTACATCAAGAACTCAACATTGATGATTTCGATCGCATTATGGAATTTTATTAAATATGATACATACATTATTAGAATTAGGTATTAGAAATATTTACGATATCAAAATTTGCTTTATAACTTAGTCCCACTCTGTATAATTAAAAAAAAAAGAGAGTGGCAACACCTTTTATCGTAAATCTCAAACGAACAAACGTTGAATGATTCATCAAAGTTTTATATCTCGCATTAAATGGCGCCAAGTAGTTGAATGAAAATAAATGATAAATAACAATTTTTCAAAATTTATATACACTCATAAAATTATCGACGTAAACACAGTAGATTCTATTTTCCCATGCAAATCGCCCGCTCCGCAATTCATCAACTTATTTTCAAACCACTTGAGCAAATCAGCTGTCCCCACGAAACAAGTACCATTACCATCTACAAACAATTGACTATAGAGTCTTGCGACCTAAACGTTCGTGAATTTTGCGCTTTGTTACCTCCAGACAAATGAAAAAAGCCACAATAGTTTGTCCCTGCAGTTTGGAAAATAATCACTCGAGATGTTGCAAAGTTGAATTGCCACTTCAAACTATTGTCTTATTTTGTTACTAATCGTCGGTGAAAATAAATGGGGCTTTGTTTCGTTACAGTTATACAATTTATTAATTGAATTTAGTTAATTGACAATTGGGTTTCTCATTTTTTATATATTTTTTTTAATTATAAGATTTACATCCCCTTCGAATTCGTATCCGGATCCTAACTAACCGAGAGTTTCTTAACAAACTGAACTCATGTAATTTCAAATAACTTTGAATTTATTTAAATTGTTTATTTTAACTTAACGTCTTTCCATAGGGAAAGGATGGATTTAGATTGTCGAACAGAAAAATATATCACAAAATCACGTTTGTAGAAAATATACGAGGTTAAAGTTGAAAGTTTAATTTGTTTGATATGACAAACGTTAATTTAAAAATATTTACCACCTACGCCTATGGAACGAAAATGTTAAAATAAGTATAAATGGAAAGTGAAATGTCAATTTCATAATTTAAAACAAAAATTTAGTGACTAGTTACTATATAAATTGAAATATAAAAAGTTAAATCTGGAATTTAGATTGAATAAAATTTTTTCAATTACGACAAGCTCTAATGTAATTTCAAATAACTTTGAATTTATTTAGATTTTTGATTTCAGCTAAACTTATTTCCATAGAGAAAGGATGGATTTAAATTGTCGAACAAGAAAATATATCACAAAATCACGTTTGTAGAAAATATACGAGGTTAAAGTTGAAAGTTTAATTTGTTTGATATGACAAACGTTAATTTAAAAATATTTACCACCTACGCCTATGGAACGAAAATGTTAAAATAAGTATAAATGGAAAGTAAAACGTCAATTTCATAATTTAAAACAAAAATTTAGTGACTAGTTACTATATAAATTGAAATATAAAAAGTTAAATCTGGAATTTAGATTGAATAAAATTTTTTCAATTACGACAAGCTCTAATGTAATTTCAAATAACTTTGAATTTATTTAGATTTTTGATTTCAGCTAAACTTATTTCCATAGAGAAAGGATGGATTTAAATTGTCGAACAAGAAAATATATCACAAAATCACGTTTGTAGAAAATATACGAGGTTAAAGTTGAAGTTTATTTTGTTCGATACGACAAATGTTAATTTAAAAATATTTACCACCTACGCCTATGGAACGAAAATGTTAAAATAAGTATAAATGGAAAGTAAAACGTCAATTTCATAATTTAAAACAAAAATTTAGTGACTAGTTACTATATAAATTGAAATATAAAAAGTTAAATCTGGAATTTAGATTGAATAAAATTTTTTCAATTACGACAAGCTCTAATGTAATTTCAAATAACTTTGAATTTATTTAGATTTTTGATTTCAGCTAAACTTATTTCCATAGAGAAAGGATGGATTTAAATTGTCGAACAAGAAAATATATCACAAAATCACGTTTGTAGAAAATATACGAGGTTAAAGTTGAAAGTTTAATTTGTTTGATATGACAAACGTTAATTTAAAAATATTTACCACCTACGCCTATGGAACGAAAATGTTAAAATAAGTATAAATGGAAAGTAAAACGTCAATTTCATAATTTAAAACAAAAATTTAGTGACTAGTTACTATATAAATTGAAATATAAAAAGTTAAATCTGGAATTTAGATTGAATAAAATTTTTTCAATTACGACAAGCTCTAATGTAATTTCAAATAACTTTGAATTTATTTAGATTTTTGATTTCAGCTAAACTTATTTCCATAGAGAAAGGATGGATTTAAATTGTCGAACAAGAAAATATATCACAAAATCACGTTTGTAGAAAATATACGAGGTTAAAGTTGAAAGTTTAATTTGTTTGATATGACAAACGTTAATTTAAAAATATTTACCACCTACGCCTATGGAACGAAAATGTTAAAATAAGTATAAATGGAAAGTAAAACGTCAATTTCATAATTTAAAACAAAAATTTAGTGACTAGTTACTATATAAATTGAAATATAAAAAGTTAAATCTGGAATTTAGATTGAATAAAATTTTTTCAATTACGACAAGCTCTAATGTAATTTCAAATAACTTTGAATTTATTTAGATTTTTGATTTCAGCTAAACTTATTTCCATAGAGAAAGGATGGATTTAAATTGTCGAACAAGAAAATATATCACAAAATCACGTTTGTAGAAAATATACGAGGTTAAAGTTGAAGTTTATTTTGTTCGATACGACAAATGTTAATTTAAAAATATTTACCACCTACGCCTATGGAACGAAAATGTTAAAATAAGTATAAATGGAAAGTAAAACGTCAATTTCATAATTTAAAACAAAAATTTAGTGACTAGTTACTATATAAATTGAAATATAAAAAGTTAAATCTGGAATTTAGATTGAATAAAATTTTTTCAATTACGACAAGCTCTAATGTAATTTCAAATAACTTTGAATTTATTTAAATTGTTGATTTTAACTCAACGTCTTTCCATAGGGAAAGGATGGATTTAGATTGTCGAACAGAAAAATATATCACAAAATCACGTTTGTAGAAAATATACGAGGTTAAAGTTGAAAGTTTAATTTGTTTGATATGACAAACGTTAATTTAAAAATATTTACCACCTACGCCTATGGAACGAAAATGTTAAAATAAGTATAAATGGAAAGTAAAACGTCAATTTCATAATTTAAAACAAAAATTTAGTGACTAGTTACTATATAAATTGAAATATAAAAAGTTAAATCTGGAATTTAGATTGAATAAAATTTTTTCAATTACGACAAGCTCTAATGTAATTTCAAATAACTTTGAATTTATTTAAATTGTTGATTTTAACTCAACGTCTTTCCATAGGGAAAGGATGGATTTAGATTGTCGAACAGAAAAATATACCACAAAATCACGTTTATAGAAAATATACGAGGTTAAAGTTAAAAGTTTAATTTGTTTGATAGGACAAACGTTAATTTAAAAATATTTACCACCTACGCCTATGGAACGAAAATGTTATAATAAGTATAAATGGAAAGTAAAACGTCAATTTCATAATTTAAAATAAAAATTTAGTGACTAGTTACTATATAAATTGAAATATAAAAAGTTAAATCTGGAATTTAGATTGAATAAAATTTTTTCAATTACGACAAGCTCTAATGTAATTTCAAATAACTTTGAATTTATTCAAATTGTTGATTTTATCTCGACGTATTTCCATAGGGAAAGGATGGATTTAGATTGTCGAACAGAAAAATATATCACAAAATCACGTTTGTAGAAAATATACGAGGTTAAAGTTGAAGTTTATTTTGTTCGATACAACAAATGTTAATTTAAAAATATTTACCACCTACGCCTATGGAACGAAAATGTTAAAATTAGTATAAATGGAAAGTAAAACGTCAATTTCATAATTTAAAACAAAAATTTAGTGACTAGTTACTATATAAATTGAAATATAAAAAGTTAAATCTGGAATTTAGATTGAATAAAATTTTTTCAATTACGACAAGCTCTAATGTAATTTCAAATAACTTTGAATTTATTTAAATTGTTGATTTTAACTCAACGTCTTTCCATAGAGAAAGGATGGATTTAGATTGTCGAACAGAAAAATATACCACAAAATCACGTTTGTAGAAAATATACGAGGTTAAAGTTGAAAGTTTAATTTGTTTGATAAGATAAACGTTAATTTAAAAATATTTACCACCTACGCCTATGGAACGAAAATGTTAAAATAAGTATAAATGGAAAGTAAAACGTCAATTTCATAATTTAAAACAAAAATTTAGTGACTAGTTACTATATAAATTGAAATATAAAAACTTAAGTCTGGAATTTAGATTGAATAAAATTTTTTCAATTACGACAAGCTCTAGTGTAATTTCAAATAACTTTGAATTTATTTAAATTGTTGATTTTAACTCAACGTCTTTCCATAGGGAAAGGATGGATTTAGATTGTCAAACAGAAAAATATATCACAAAATCACGTTTATAGAAAATATACGAGGTTAAAGTTAAAAGTTTAATTTGTTTGATAGGACAAATGTTAATTTAAAAATATTTACCACCTACGCCTATGGAACGAAAATGTTAAAATAAGTATAAATGGAAAGTAAAACGTCAATTTCATGATTTCAAAAAGAAATTTAGTTTTCGACGCCAAAGAAAGTTGATTTATGGAGTGATAGAATTTTTTTTGGGCTTACGGTATAATTAACATCAACTACCGTAATTTTCAAACGATTAAACTTTTAATATCAACATAACCAGAATGTTTATAACCTCAAATAAGATATTTGCAGGAAGATCGTTGTTCAATCGGACTATTTCGATACCACCTTATGTAAAAATTGGAGGATACTTTATAAATTGCAACTAAAAAAAAACTTTTCAATATTATGCGGTGAATTGAGAACAAAAAGATGATTCGCTTTGCTGATTTCTACTTTGCGGCATTATACTTTGATGTCCGATTCGAGGAGTAAACTTTTTGAAAGAATCGGTAATAACGAGTCGGTTATTTTTGAATTTTGAATCGCTTTGTGTTATAGAAGTGGTAAGGTGTAACATAATTTAAAACGAGGTACTTCCTTCCTGTTATTTAAGCTATTATTATGTGTGGGATGAGTTTATGTAATACGATAATAAAAGATTTGTACAGCGTATAGAAAATGAAGAAGAAATACTTTCAATACTATTTCAAGTAGATTGTGAAACTTTTTTGTATCAATCGTTAGAAACGGGGTTGAAAATAGAATAAAAGCACAACTTAATCCATTAGTTTTATTGTTTGTCTGCTTAGATGTAATTTTTTAATCACATTCCAATTTTTAATCAAACTATTGACTTGAAATTTTAGTATTATCAGTGATTAATTGTTTGTATGAATCAGATATCAAAAATTAACTTTTCTATATTTAATTTGATTGAAAAATGGTTTTTTCAATTCTAATTTAGTTTAATAATGAGGAAAAGTTTAATTTGGTTAGGTTAAGTTAGGTTAGGTTAGGAAAAGTTTAATTTTGTCGAACAAATCCAAAATTTTCTACGTTTAAGAGCCTAGTTTGTTGAAAAATTACAGTTTTAAAATTAATTTTGTGAAAACTGGGCTTATCTAGATTTAGTTTTGTCGAAAACTGCCTTTTCTGCGTTTAATTTAACAAAAACTAAGTTTTCAGCTCAAATTTTAAAAATTAAAATTTGTCAAATTAAAGATGACGAATCAAAAGATTATTTTGTTTAATTTGGTCGAAAAAAATTAGTTGCTTTTACCTAAGTTTGTCCAAAATAGGCTTTTCTACATATAAGTTCGTCAAATATTAATATTTTAGATAAACAAATCTCTAAAATTAACTTTTCGTGGCCTAGTTTGTTGAAAAATGACAGTTTTAAGATTAATTTTGTCAAAACTGGACTTATCTAGATTTAGTTTTGTCGAAAACTGCCTTTTCTGCGTTTAATTTAACAAAAACTAAGTTTTCCAGCTCAAATTTTAAAAATTAAAATTTGTCAAATTAAAGATGACGAATCAAAAGATTATTTTGTTTAATTTGGTCGAAAAAAATTAGTTGCTTTTACCTAAGTTTGTCCAAAATAGGCTTTTCTACATATAAGTTCGTCAAATATTAATATTTTAGATAAACAAATCTCTAAAATTAACTTTTCGTGGCCTAGTTTGTTGAAAAATGACAGTTTTAAGATTAATTTTGTCAAAACTGGACTTATCTAGATTTAGTTTTGTCGAAAACTGCCTTTTCTGCGTTTAATTTAACAAAAACTAAGTTTTCCAGCTCAAATTTTAAAAATTAAAATTTGTCAAATTAAAGATGACGAATCAAATGATTATTTTGTTTAATTTGGTCGAAAAAAATTAGTTGCTTTTACCTAAGTTTGTCCAAAATAGGCTTTTCTACATATAAGTTCGTCAAATATTAAAATTTTAGATAAACAAATCTCTAGAATTAACTTTTCGTGGCCTAGTTTGTTGAAAAATGACAGTTTTAAGATTAATTTTGTCAAAACTGAACTGTTCCGAATTTAATTTTGCCGAAAACCGAACATAATTAAGCTTTCCACACTTCGACTTCCAAACGAGATCATGAAGGTTTGTAAGAATTTGTTTCACATCTTTACAGCTTCATATCGTCAGCATCTATGATTTAAATAATTGTACCAAGATTTACACCAAAAATATTATTATTTTTAAAACTAAAGTATACTAAAGTAAACACTTAATTTCGTTAAAAATCCATCATCAATTAAAATAACGTCGATAATAAATAATCTTGGAGGTCGCTGCCGAAATACATCGAACGAAGACTGATTTATAGTAGCAACCCTCGTAGAAGTTCCGCGTATACCACAAAACATTTGCAACAAAAAAACATAATTTATACGGCGAATTCCACTAACACTTTAATAGTACTCCAAGTAAGGCCATAAATATAATAAATGTATCAATTAATATGAAAACAAATATATACGCGCTCATAACTAAATATTGGTTTATATGTTTATGCTTAAACCTATGCAGGAATGTTTTTCTCTTGCTCTTACAAGATAAGTAGTCAACATTGAAATGGGTGCGCCCATATATAAGGAGTGATTGGTAAAATATTGTCGTGGTTGTTTAGATATCTACTTGACGACTTCGTGAAATTTTTCGAAGATGCTCAAAATACCATTTAGTGTAAGTATTTTCATAATATCAGTTTTCGTTTATTTATTACTCGATATAGTAGAGGAATATTTTAGTAATTTTATCATAGTTCGTGTGACATAACCTAATTAATTATGTCGAATTTTAATCAATCAGTTAAGTGGTTTTTTCAAACTTTGTTATATCGCATATTTTCGAAATAGAAATTAGAGACACTAGGTTGGTAATAATGGTTAAAAGTTGGATAATTTTATGATTCTGAGGTCGTTGAATCCGAATATTGAGTTTGTTTTTAATTAAATTAGAGAGAATCTTATCAAAATCGAATTTTAGTGAAAAAACATTTAGTCATTTTGCGTTCAACTCGCGATAAGTCAGTGAAAAATCAATATTTCTTTATGAAAATTTCATAACATATTTTTCAACTATTTTGTAAAGCATCAAAAAATGTCCGAAATTCCTAAGGCATTTTCCGGCCGAGCGGGAAATTTTTGAAAATTTTTTTCGTGGTATTATGACTTCGCACATTAAAATGAATAAAATGAATGGCAAAGTTTTTAATTACCCATTACTGCATACACAGTTTAAAAGTACGAAGTTTAAGGAAATTCTCCAGAAAATTCCAGCCCTTAATCTCTATTGGAAAAAGAGATGTCGATTTTTCAAATTCAGTGTAGTACGTCTAATAAAAAAAACAATTCAGTCATCATTTTTTGCGTTCGGCTCGCGAAAAATCAATATTTCTTTATGAAAATTTCATAACATATTCTTCAACTATTTTGTAAAGCATCAAAAAATGTCCGAAATTCCTAAGGCATTTTCCGGCCGAGCGGGAAATTTTTGAAAATTTTTTTCGTGGTATTATGACTTCGCACATTAAAATGAATAAAATGAATGGCAAAGTTTTTAATTACCCATTACTGCATACACAGTTTAAAAGTACGAAGTTTAAGGAAATTCTCCAGAAAATTCCAGCCCTTAATCTCTATTGGAAAAAGAGATGTCGATTTTTGAAAATCCGTGTAGTGCGTCTAATTAAAAAAACAATTCAGTCATCATTTTTTGGGTTTGGCTCGCGAAAAATCAATATTTCTTTATGAAAATTTCATAACTTATTCTTCAACTATTTTGTAAAGCATCAAAAAATGTCCGAAATTCCTAAGGCATTTTCCGGCCGAGCGGGAAATTTTTGAAAATTTTTTCGTGGTATTATGACTTCGCACATTAAAATGAAAAAAATTAATGGCAAAGTTTTTAATTACCTATTACTGCATACACAGTTTAAAAGTACGAAGTTTAAGGAAGTTTTCCAGAAAATTCCAGCCCTTAATCTCTATTAGAAAAAGAGAAGTCGATTTTTCAAATTCAGTGTAGTACGTCTAATTAAAAAAACAATTCAGTCATTATTTTTTGCGTTCGGCTCGCGAAAACTCAATATTTCTTTATGAAAATTTAATAACATATTCTTCAACTATTTTGTAAAGCAACAAAAAATGTCCGAAATTCCTAAAGCATTTTCCGGCCGAGCGGGAAATTTTTGAA
The DNA here is from genome assembly GCF_026250575.1 of Diorhabda carinulata. NCBI lineage: Eukaryota > Metazoa > Arthropoda > Insecta > Coleoptera > Chrysomelidae > Diorhabda > Diorhabda carinulata. The sequence continues at coordinate 23,395,613 of NC_079468.1, forward strand.
AATTTTTTCGTGGTATCATGATTTTGCACATTGAAATGAAAAAACCCTCACATATATTTATTTTTTAAAGCAGATAAACAATATTTATAATATAATGTAATAAACCCAACTTCTTAATCAAAAAAAAATATCGATGACGTCATTATATAGTACGTTTCATGAATTTTGTTCATTACTTTATTCTAACCCTGTATATAACATAATATACGATGATTTATGATGGTGTTTCTTTCGACATAAATAGCTGTCATGTAAAACAATGTTTGTCGCATATAAAATCATGTTTTTATACTGAAGCTTGAATTCTTACTTTGATTTATATTCTGAAAGAATTTGATCTTTTGAAATAAAATACTTTTAATTAGATTACTAATGGAAGAAACGTCTGTAACTTTGTTATTTTAAATAAAACACCCTGTTTTGAAATCTACGTAAAATTTTAGTATACTTTTGTCAAGAACTTTTTTTCCAAAAATTCATAATTTTCGAGTTATTAATTTTTCTGTAAAAAATTTCTACGTTTTTCAGACCCTTATAAATTATTTTTTTACGAAAATACCCTTAAAGATATGAAAATGTTTTTTGTTCGGTTGCATTAAGCAAAGTTAGAAGTATTTGAATTTATGTTAAAAAATTCCTCGTTTTATACAGGGTGTGTATAAAAAGTATTCAAAGTTTAACTTCATAAATATCAAATTTCTTTATTATTTTAATTAGAAACACCCGGTTTTTTATATTTTAATCCATTCAGGGGTAAAAAAATACGGCAAATTCATGTATACTTTCTAACCAAAGAACGTGCTTTTCAAAATCGGTGGTAGTTCAATATTTTTTGTGCTATTAGAAATAATCAAATAATCATTTTTACGATGGAAATTTAAATGATTAGGAAACACAATCAATTAATTTATTCTTAATTAATAATGTAAAAAACACTATTTTTCTAGTTTTTTTATTTTAAACAAAATTATTTAGACCGCAGCCCCCAGACGAATTGAACAAACAAAAATATTAATAACTCAAAAAGTATGCAGTTTTCGAAAAAAGTTTGCGGACAAAGATATACTGAAATTTTACGTAGATTTCAAAAATGTATCAATATACAGGGTGTTCCATTTAAATTAACAAAGTTACAGTCTACTTCTAGTAGAACCGGAAATCGGCCATCTTTGAAAACGTAGAAGTTATTTTTAATACGTCGTGGGACACACCGTATATTATTTTACAATATATTGCTGCAGTTATTGAAGCAGAATAATAGCTTTATCTAATCATATTTTCTTATTGAAACGGTACCCATTTAAAGTTAATTATTTATAACTTGATTATATGTTTCAGTTGATGTTATTTATGCTGTGTTCTCATTCTAATTGCGCTCAAGGACTAGCGACTAAGAAAAATGTTTATGCTACAATACTTCAGGACGCTAGAAACGAACCAACCCCAGACGGTAATTAATATTTTAATCGCCAACGTTTCTTTTAGAAGTATACGTATTTAAACGTAATTATCTATCTAAAATTTCATACGAACGTATCTAAATCATATCGTACAACATTAAAGTTGATACACCCGAAAACCCACGTGGCATATTTCCTCGAATAATCACAAATCTAGTCTCAAAAACAACGAGAATTGTCCTAGTAGTACCTGGTCTGACCTAGAGATGGCGCTAGTCGCGTCACTAGTGAAATAAGTTCGTTTATATATGTGATTTTAGGTACTTTCGGGTACTTGTATAAAACGGAAGATGGCATTGTCAGTTCGGCTAGAGGAGGACCGAACGGTGTAATTCAAGGTGGTTTTTCATACACTGACCCGACTGGTTTGAAAGTAAATATCAATTATAATGCGGGATCTAGAACAAGCCCTACTGCAGTTGAACCTTCATCAAAATCTGCTTATTCAACTCCATCGGTACCTGTATCCTCTAGATATCGAAGCAACTTAAGAACAACCCCCTCGTCTATGTATAATGAACCGAGATACTATAAGTGAGTGAGATTTCTCTTATAAACCTAGTTTTATACATTTATTATCAATAAATAGATCTTTTTAGTAGCTACCATACATCAGTTCAAAACATCATCCACCGTACAGTCCTTGTTTGACACCTCATGACTTCTTCTTTTTCCCACAGATCAAAAAGAAGAGCGGTTGATGAGATCAAATCATATATTTTGTAAAGAAAAAGTGTATTGATTTTAATTTTTGAAAAACATTTCATATTCAATTATAAATATTTGTTTTTATTTATCTATCTCAAAACTTAAGTAACAACCCTCGTATACCAAACTTCCAAATCATAAGTTAACTCAAATTTAAAAAAAAAATTAAATGAACAGTCAAACCCTACTTTATAAATCTTGAATTGTGTTTTTATATATATATTATTCAATTCTGTATTTTTTTTTACAGTGGACCTTCTCAAGAATACGACCAATATCAAGAACAGGAATATTTAGAACAAGAGCCGCGTTATGTACCAAGACCTAGAGCACAACCAATTTACAGAACACCACAGTATACGTATCAAAGAAGAAATAGACCCAACAATAATGAAATATATGATGACTATAACTATAGAAACTGAACAATGTTTAAAACAATCTATAAAACGTCTTTTTTGTTAACGGGAATACACATAATTTTAAAAAATTAATCGACGTTTTTGTTCTAACCTAACTTTTTAAAAGTTCATAATCTATACGCTCTCGCTACAGTTGACATATGGAGTGTCTGCATATATTTAATTTTGTGTGAGTTTTATATTAAATATTAAGTCAATATGTGTCCTCAAATAATACTTATTAATTGATTTACTCTATTTGAAACTTATGAAAATATATTATCAATAAATTGAGAATTTATACATGCACAGCCATCTAGCGATCAATTACTCAAGTACATATGTCCATAAATTAGTTGTTCATTTTATAGGTTCATTTAATAGTAAACTGGCCTTCTCGTTGTGCAATTCAAACTATAAAAATTTTCTATTTATAACTATAGATTAATTTACATTATTAAAACTCCAATCTGATTCAAATAGAACATAAAAAAATATTTACGTACACAGCCATCTAGTAGTTAACAGCCTAAGTATATAAATCGATACAGAAGATTCGTTTTACAGGTATCTTTTGTTTTTTACAACCTCTTCTAATATAATGATTCATTACTTATTAATGTGTTTTATCAATACATCAATTGTTATTAATTTTTATCTATCAATTCATAATATGTAAATTTTAATTTTAATTCAATTAAACATTGCATCATTCACGTACAGAGCCATCTAGTAGTTAAAGACCCAAGTATATGAATCGATAAAGAAGATTCGTTTTACAGGTATCTTTTGTTATGTACAATTTCTTGTAGTAACATTATTTATAGTTTATTAATGTGTTTTATCAATACATAAATTGTTATTAACTTCTATCTATTTATTTATAATATGCAAATTTTAATTTCAATTGAATGAAACATTGCATCATTCAATAACGAAAATATTTACGTACAGAGCCATCTAGTAGTTAAAACACCGAGTTTATAAATAGGTAAAGAAGTTTCGTTCTACAGGCGTTTTCTAGTAATATTATTATATAATGTTATATATTACAACAAGAAATATTTTTAATTACTTTCATCAGATTCACAAAGTTATAAAACTTTCAATATCATTTAAAATATAAAAGAACTAAATCACGAATATATATATTGAAATAGCCATATTAGTATCGGTAAAGTAGGTAACGTTTTATTTCCGTCATTGATTGTCGAAATGCATTTTTGTGTTTAACCAAATTAATAACAATAAATTCAGTTTGAAATTGTTTTCTTTTTATAAGAGGAATTTTGTTCTATACTCGCATTTAACACATAAAGATTGAAAACTGTAATTTAAACTTTCTGACTATTTCCAAATGTTTTACGAAAGATATATATGTTTTATTCAATTTTTATAAACATCCAGCATTGAATCATACTTTGAACTATCATAAATCACATCGATAAAAATTGATTATATTCCTAATAGTATTATAACCTTTTGTATTCGAGAAAGTTCCAAGAAAATTAACATCTTAACATTTAACTACCCGATACCGACAAATACTTTCCAAGAAATAAATTGAATTACTATAGTACCACACAATATTACAAGGAGTGTTCCACGGTCGTACTGGCCAAGGTTAACCCTCACTATATAACTAAAATTATGTCCGGGGGGGCACTAGTTATAGTTTTACCTTTTAGATAGACTAGATTTGATCATGTTGAGATTTGTGAGTATTTATTTTTTTTTTGTTTTGTAGAAAACGTGGCTTAAGAAATTTTGAAACAAATATGAAAATTAATTTATTTATTATTTTTAAGTCTTCTATTTATAATAAATTTTAAAAAATAGGGATAGTTTTTGTTGTTTGAAAAACTTTAATAGGGTTATTGAAGTAAATTTTGAGCAACAGCTTGGTTATTATTCAGAAAATGTGCTAATATCTACAGGGTGTGTAACAAAGAAACATTTTTGTCTAGTTTGCAAACTAATTGTAACAAAAATAATCAACGAACGTCTGTATACAGGGTAAACCAAAAAATAAACTTATAAATGTATTAATTTGTTTTAAATGGTTCTATATATGTTTTATAATTGAATTCTTACACCTACAATTAGTTTTTATTACTTCCAGGTCATATTCCTGGCCCTGATAACAACAATCTTATCTCAAGGTTACCATGGTGACTCAAGAACTGCCGCTATACTAGCCGAAGACAGATACTTACAAGCTGACGGTCGTTTCGGCGCCCAATACCAACAAGAAGACGGTGTCAACTTCAAAGAGGTCAGTTCACCAGACGGTACACGTCAAGGTTCCTATTCCTATGTAGATCCTAACGGTCAAAGACATACGATAACCTATACGGCCGGTAAAGATGGTTTCATGGCTTCCGGAGATGGCATACCTCAACCGGTTCCTACGACACTTCCAGTTGCTCCGACACCCGGATATCAACCATTACCCCAATACAATCCTCCGGAGTATTCTAGACCGCAATCTCAATACCAACCAAGATCGCAATACCAACAGCCACAATCTCAGTATCAACCACAATCACAATACCAACAGCCACAACCTCAGTATCAACCACAATCACAATACCAACAGCCACAACCTCAGTATCAACCACAATCACAATACCAACAGCCACAACCTCAGTATCAACCACAATATCAACAACCACAACCCCAGTATAGACCTCAACCACAATATGAACCGACTACTCCTTCTCCCCATAGATTTTATCCACCTGGAAAATTATCTCTTAACAGATCCCCCGATGGTTTTCAATTTAGTTTTAAAAAATCATAATGAAATACTAATCTATCGAACTAGGTGTCTATTTTAATAAAAAAATAATTTATATGAAGTATATTTTCTTCTTTCTGTGTGCATTCCTTTTTGACTGCTGTTTATATGGATTCTGGACTCAGTTTGTTTAGATGTACATTCCCTTTATCCCCTTTATCTATTTGTCCTTATTTTGTTTATTATATTACTATTACTTCTATCTTTTTTTGTCTATTATATATATACCCTAACCTCACTTATTTCTCCAGTAACTTTTTCTTATTATTGCTTTGTTTGTGTTTAACTATCTCATTTAAATTATCAGATATTTAGACCTCTTTTCGTAGTTTAGTTGTATACGAGGCTGTGTATAGCAATGTCTGTTCGATTCAAAATTTTACTATTGTAGTCAATTAACAGACTGAATTATTAAATAAAATAATAAAATTTAAATTGTTTTATTTTATTTTTTATATAAAAATTAACCTGTTTCCTGTTTTATCCTTGAGATAGAATGATAAAATAGATAACTGTAATCAATGTTAATGAAAAACAATCACATTTTTTAATCAATTTATTATTATTTTTTTTTAATACGTTGTGTGTTCTTTAAACTGAACTGGGCACCACACCTACTTCTGTTTCCGGAAGAAAACACACAAACTCGTCATCGATATGGATAAGAATCGCTGCTGTTATGCAAAATACCAACAACCAGTTTCACAAGAATATATGAGAGCAATTACGTACTAGATTCAAGGTCGTTTATTAAGTCGCAATTTCAATATTTAATTTATATAAAATAGAAAGTAATTGTATAAATATTTTATTCACTAAATTAATCATACTAAGCGCTTTTAGAGCTTCTAACAACACGTAATTAGTTTACTGTTAGATTTTTAGTTCAAACTTCAATTTCATTTCGACTGTAATACATGGTTGCCAAACGTCCCGGAATTTCCGTGTTTGAGAGTACCAGGAAAGTTAATGTTTCGCCACTGAAATCAATTTCAACAATTTGTCTTCTGGAGGGAAAGTTTGGAAGACTTGGATAGCAAGAGTTTGTCAAACATATACCAAGTAGATGGTTGTCATAAGGCAAAGACCTTGAAAAAGAAATTTTCTTGTTTTGGTACCCAAATACGTTGAAACAGCTGCTGGGCTTTGATTTTTATCACTCGAAACCGTTGAATTTATTCATTTTCTTACAAATAATAGCATAGAAAAACCAAATAGACTGTCTATTAAAATAAGAGGTACGCCTATGGATTACGACTTCAATTAATCGATTTTGTACGTAAATAAAAAGTTGTAAAATGAGAATTTAGTCATCAAAATTTTGAAATATCAATTCGTTATCTTTAAAAACATATTATATAGTTTCAAAAACATCCTTGTTATACAGGATTTCGTGGCGAACTACGCCTAAGCTTAAAATATATAAATGAATGAAGGTCAAGAATTCATTAATAACCATTACAAACATAAATTTATTTTAATATATGTTGATATATAATTTCAATTTTCAAGATCAATACTTTGTAATATCCTAGAGACATTAAGATTAATATTTTTTTATAATCACTCATAAATCACGTTTTTATTGAAGTTCTACAAATAAAATATAAATAATCTCCAAATAAATAGCTTGGCAACGTTGTAAATTTTGACACAAATACATAAAACACCTCATACTTAAATTAGAAAGATTTATGTTCTGTGCTAGTAGTAAATACATTTTCGTATAGAAACTGTTTATTTAGTAATATTTTTATCCTTATTGTAAATTTTATTTTTAATTGTGTGTCTTGTAGATTCAATACAATAAAATATATTTCCACAAACAAAAGTTAACTATGACAAAACAATACTAGTAATGCCATCTTTTAATCGGTGATAAAACAACTTAAATAAGCAGAGAATACTATGAAATATGGCTACCAACTCATAGATGGCGCGACAATATCTTCAATTAAAATTAGTATAATTGACATTTTTACATTTCTTGGTTCAAAAAACATAAGAATTTATCCTTTTGTAATAAAATAAAGGATAACTATAAATAAGTAATTTTAAAAACAATTCCATTGTTTTCTGAATGAAAAAAATAACTTGAAGTTTACATATTTGTAAACATATGATGGAAATGCTCAAAAATATGTGATTTATTCAAATGTATTATTAATATCAATATTAACGTGTGAGAATGGCCTAGATTTTCGTTAATAATTGTTGAGTAATACAACCGTTAACTAGATAATAATTAATGTTTGAGAAATTAATGAAAACAGAATCAGAATCAAATGGTAAATCAACCTTGATTTTACACGACTTTCAAAGCAAGGTTAAGTGAACAGAATATCCGTTTTTCATAAAGGGTGTTAACACTACTCAATTAAACGAATCAAATAGAATAAATACATGTAACATGAAAATCCTCAGCTTTGTGAAGCTTCTAGAAGTTTTTAATAGGTATTGGTGATCCATACTCTTAATTTTTTCAGTTGCCCGTTTACAATAAACATAAATCAACTAACGATTATATCGGAAGCTTCCCCTTAAAAAATATTCTACCTATATTTATAGTTGTACCTACCTTCAATACCAGCCGAAAGTTTTTGCGCACCCTATAGTTTGCGTGATACACAACAAATAAAAAGAATCGATCGACATTTATATTTTAAAGAGTATATAACATAACTCTGGGCCCTTTAGCCGTCAATCTTGTTTATTTATTTATGATTAGAATATGAGTGTACCCACAATTGAATGCACGTCACTTGAATTATTCATTTGATTTTATCCGTTTAATATGGTACCTGTTACGTTGTACACTTGAATAACGATAAAAATATACTTAATAATGAATTTATTACTAAAACAAATAAATTCACCAAATGCTATCTACGCAGGTTGGATATGAAGTGTCGTCTTTTCGTCACCTTGACAAATGACATATTGTTGTGTCTAAAACACCCAACCCCGTGTCTATAATACACATTACAATTTATGATAATTTTATATAACGTTATAACGATCTAAAAATCTAAATATCTCCATAAACCATAAATTTCGTCGAGCTAAACAAAGATTTAAAAAAATCGATTGAAAAATTCATTTCTGCTATGTTTAGATTATACAGGTTGTCCCTGTAAAAGTTGCGAATTTTTAACTATTGGGTATGAGCCGCCCCTGGCCTTCAGATTGTATTGTAGAATTATTTATTCCGTCAAACACACATGTATATTACAATTATTCATTTTTTGAGTTTCTACAAATTTCATTGGACATAGTTTTCGATAAAGACACACTTTTGGAATATCATCGTTTCTATCTAAATTCATCTAATTCATGTATACATAGATACTGAATTCCAAACGTAAATTCCTTATTGTAAAAATAATTCAGAAGAAGGGGTCTTGTGTAACAATTCGTGGTATCACGCAACGGTGAATGAAAATTATTTTGTCAGTGACTTTCAATTTCATCAAAACACTCCTTGATTGATATTGGATCGATGTGAGATTGAGTGATACCAAATAAACGATTTTTATTAAATAAATACAATGAAAAAGGTAAGATAATTTTTTTGTATCCAATAATTTGTTTTCTCGCAGTTCAAAAAGTCTATTATTTGTTTTCTGAATTTATTTTAGAATACGTAGAATGAGTTTTATATTTTTATATTTATTCGTTTATACGGTTTGTCTCTGTATACACACATTCTAATCAAATATGAATCAGTGGAATACAAATTTTGTATTTTCTGTTACGTTACCAACAAATAATAATTCCGATTTTCACGACAAAATTGCTCAAGGTTTATAGAGGGTCTCGGGTTACGAAAAAAGACGAAATACTCTTAACAACAAAACAACTTTTAAATTTGAGTTTTGCCTCAACGGGCAAATATTTGCCCTGTTTGGTAGATATTTTCAAAAACCTTATCCAACTTTATTATTTCAAGCTTATTTTGAAAATTCCTTACTTACTTGATTTTGGTAATATTTATTCTAACCATTGCATATTTTTGAATTGATATTGATTGATATTACTTATAATTATTTCTTGCGTAAATAAACATAATTTAAGCAGTAGTGCGTGATCAAAATTATTTTCAAAGTCTCCGTAGCGTATTGGTTAAAGTACTCGCCTGACATTCGAGAAGTCACAGGTTCGACTCACACTCATTCCATTTTTTTTTCTACCCATGTAGTATTAACTATTTTTAGTATTGTTACTAATTTAATTCGTCTATTGAATTGTTAAGTTATTCTAGTCTTGATTAAAATGTTCAAAATATTAATAAAAAATAATATATTTTAAAAAGATTCAATAAAAGCGTAAAATGTATTTTACGCAGTGATGCGTGGATAAAATTACCATTAAATTTCTTTATTTTTATAGAATTTTGGTTAGTAGAAAAAATATTGTATACAATTGGTGTGTAAAGGCCTTTTTTCGATTTTCGTAAAAAGGTTACTTTACACACTTGTTAAATTTATTGTCAAAAAAAATTTATGAAAAATGAAATATTCAGTTGATACAAATAGTGATTAATACTTTTTTTTTAATTTTCAGATCAACTGTATAATCTTTTGTCTATTTATAATAATCGGTTTCGTATCATCTTCAATACCAATTATTAATTATCATGCTAATTATTACCAAGACATATTTGATCCCTCAGTCAGTCTCACACTAAACATTCCAAAACTTTCGTTGTTAAATTTTGATATTTTCGATTCATCAAACGTAAAAGGTAAGTTTACTTTGTTATAACATATTTAAATTAAATTTCAACGATCATAAATCTTTGCAGCAACTTTTAACAACACAAATTTTGAATATCGTAAAATAATTTTATTTTAAAAACCACATAAATCATTTAATATTGAATAGATAACGTTATATGTAATATTATGATCAATGTATTGAATCGAATCAAAATTAATATTACAGAATATTTTGATGTGATACGTGGCTGCGTTGTTTGTTGCCTACCTGGTAGGGGGTGGTAAAATTATTAAGACAATTGACAATTAAGACACTAGCGTGGTTCTAAATAACGTTTCTGTTTATGTTTATTTTTCTGAAATAGATTATATTTTATACAAAAAGTCCACAACCAATTAAATACCTGAACCGTTCGAAAAAACACGACAATATTAAATGTTAGTAACACGTTTTTAAAATTATAGTATCAAAACAACGAGTTAAATATAAACATCGAATGTGATGAAAACATAACAACATCTCTTCTTCTTTTTTATTCATTTTTCGAAAGTTATTCTAGAGAATTTTCAACCAATCGTTAAAATTAAATTAGTGCGTAAAGAAAATATTCAAAAACCACCTAAACAGGTTGTTTTGGTGTTCAAAGAATCTAATTTTAGAGTATTTTCTTTATTTCAGGTCCTCCTGCGTATCCCTTATTCATTCCAAATAAAATAAATCAACGACCCGAAACAATGGGACAAATTGAAGAATACAATAAAGCTCTTGCAGAAGAAGAGAAAGAACGACAAGAAAATGAATTAGTATTTCCCGAACAAAAAAAAATCGATAGAATTCCACAATCTAAATATTACGTAAAAGTCCGTGGACCTGAATATCATTATAAATATAATTTATAATAAATAAAAAAAACTAGAAATTTATGTAATAATTCTTATGTTTGGTGACAATATTTACTACCGGGTTTAAATGAAAGAAATATTTGCACAAAAATGCGTAACTTTCATATTTAATAAGTTGTTATAAAATGATTACAGATTAAAATACAAGTCTATAATTACCTAGAAATAATTAGAAACTTGTTAATTATCAAACAATATATATAGAACTTTCACTCTAGATAGAAATTACCCATTATTCGCTATGTGTATGCAACACACATTACTTATAAATTGCTGGTATGAAGTGCTTGATATCTGCGTTCATGATCCAATGACAGAACACTAGTTAACGCTACCGCTATGGGGTGCATTCCACTAAGCACTCACGACAATCACTTTCAAGACCACTATCTTCTCCGTTCCATTCAGTCCAGAGCGCTAAAATCTTAATAGTAAGTGGAATAGATTACGAGGCGTTTCGAGCGTTGAAATGAATAATAAAGAATAGCAAAGCTTTAAAAGGTTAAGTTATTGAATTTTTTAGTAGAATGCTCAACTGCATCAAATAATGAGATTCTCACAGTTGCAATTTGCGATCATGGAACGCTAACTTTATGTACTAGTAGTAATGTTGGTGTTATTGTATTTATGTTGGTATCATTGATAAAAACAATAGATGTGCATTAAAGAACCAAATAGTTAAAATGTTTATACGTTTTATGTGATATTTCACTTTGAATTATTTATAAAATTATAATTGAAAATGGAAGAAGAAAAAGATAATTTTGATTGGATATGTAGAGCTTGTTTGGAAAAATCTACCAAGATGTATTCTTTGACCGGTTCTATAGTTAATTTAGAAGTTAACATAGCTGCTATGTTGGAGTTTTGTACATCCCAAAAGGTATTTATTAGTAATTTTTACACTTTTATACTAATATAACTACGATTTCAGTTGGTTTTAAGTGAAGATTTGCCCAATAATGTTTGCTTGTCTTGTTTTAAAACGATTCGAATAGCTTATAGATTTTTTAAGCAATTTTATGAAGTTCAACAACAACTGATGAATTTGAAGGATTCAGATGGATCATTCGAAGAAGAAACGCTATTATTTGAAGTGGAAACTACTCCTCCAGACAAGGAAGAAAATGGAGATCCCGTAAAAAGCGATGAAGAACATGAAGTAGAATTTATAATTAAACAGGAAGATAGTATTGAAGAAGATAGTTCTCAATCAACTATCAATAATGATACGCAGTTAAACTCGATGGTGGAAATAAAAGATGAGTATATAGAAGAAGATGCGAATTTTAGTCAAATTTTAAATTTACAAGGTGTAGAATCGAAAATAGAGTTTATAGTTGATGAAACGAAAAATAGTGAATCAATTGAGAAAAGGGAACGTTATATCTGCCCTATATGTGGTCAAAAGTTTATAAGGGCGGAATTATTTCGTGCTCATATCACGTCTTATAATTTAAGTAAAATCACTTGCACGCGTTGTCCTACTAAACCTGAATATGATCTAACTGAATATTTCTACCATTACAGACATTTTCACAAATACCACTGCGATATTTGCGATAAAAGATTAGTATCTAGTTACGGTTATTATTACCACAAAAAACAACACGAAAATATAAAATTGTATAAATGTTCGTTTCAAAATTGTTCGAAATCCTTCACAATGAAACATCTTCTAACGAAACACGAAAATAGTCATCACAGTACAAAAATTTATAATTGCAAATTATGTCGCGCTACATTTAATACCAACGATTCGTTACGTTACCACCTCAAAGTACACGATAATAAAAAGGATCATTTGTGTACGGCTTGCGGCAAGGCTTTCTTCCAAGCCGTTCATCTCCGTGACCATATGTACAGGCATTTAGGTTATAAAAAATTCGTTTGTGATATTTGCGGTAAAAGTTTCGTCACTAATTCTAGTTTGAAAAAGCATATCATTTATTGTACGAAAAAACACGGTTTAGATGTCAATTGAGTTTTTTCAAATATAACTTCTTCACAAATGTTAATTTTTGTACCAATAAATTTATAATAATCTTTAATTCTTAAATATTATTAGTATTAGATAACGTTCTCGTCTAGTCATTTTCAGAAATAATATAATTATAACAATTATATGAAAGTGGAAAATGTCGGGAAAATCAGAAGTGTCATATTGTTTAATTTTGTAGTAACTTCTTGTCTTCTTAATAATTATTTCTTGAATTGACATTACTTTGGTATTGTTGATTTTTTGTTTTTACATTTATTGTGAATCCTACTTTGAGTTTCGTAAATATTCTTAAAAACATGTTGAAATAATGTAAAATTTTATATTTATAAATGACCATTAAAAACTTGTAGTTCTTGGTAAATATATCGTAAGTCATTTACGCAAATACAAATTAATATATAATTACAAAAAAATAAAATTATGTTGAATATTCAGTAATTAGAAATAATTTATTTTATTTACGTCGCTTCGACACTAGTGTGTATCAACGTACATTATCCAATAACCTCTAAAAATTACATTCAGAATAGACACATCACCCCATAGAACATACCCTGGTATGTTCTGTGTATTACCCTGGAAAACAGATAAGTGCGTTTGGAGTAATGACATTAATTAAGGTACAGTACAACAGAATACACTAAGAGAACAAATGAAACCGCAACATTAAAATAATTAGATATCTTCTTTTTACAATTATAATGTTATATTGATTAAAAAAATTTATTAATATTTTCGTAAATTTTTATAATTTCACATTAGATAATCCATAGTTTCCTACGTCTATAGATTAACTTTGTTCAATGTCTTATTCTCTCCACCGGGTAAACAACAATATTGAAAGTGTGCATACGATCGGTCCTTAGAGCTATTTATTGCAGTCTTGCTCGCAGCTTTGATTCCTAATTACCTTAAGAGCACTTTCAAAAGTGTCGCTCGTCGTTAATTCTAAATTTTAAAAACAATTCTTTGCTCGCGGAACCCATCATTTCGGTTAATTATTGAATACGAATCTATTATAGCAGTTCTCGGTTTAGGTTAGAGAACTAAAAGCTAGATTCATTTACTCGTCGTTCGCGGTAAATCAACATCCGTAATATAGCATTCATTAGTAGTAAGCAATTTTATAATCGTTTCCAATAAATACAAGTAGTTAGTTTATTCCTATTGTAAATAGTACTGTAAAAGTTATCTACATATCTTGATCTGCCTGATAAAAGAAGTAGGCATTGAACCACAAATATATAATAATATATTCTACATACATTCACTTCTATGTTCTGTTATTATTAACTCGATGGTCTTCACTCTATGAAATATCTGTCAGAGAAAAAAGAAGAATATATTTAGAGGTTAAGATTTAAGAATATTATTTTTAATGTAATAAAAACACGATAAATAATTTATTATAGTTATCATAGGATATAATTGTTTGTTAGAATGAGTGAAAATGTAGATTTACTTGATACATTATGCCGAACATGTTTAAAACCAACGGTCAAGAAGTATACTCTGACTGGAAAATTGAAAAATTTGGAGGTTACTATCGCCGATATGTTGGAATTTTGTACATCTAAACTAATACCCATAAGAGAAGATTTACCAGAAAATATTTGTACGTTTTGTTATAACACTATTAGAGTAGCGTATGAATTTTTTAGACAGTTTAACAATGCTCAAGACCAAATAAATACAATTAGGCAGATTCTGCTTAAAGAACAAGTCGTCAGTGATCATAATTACGAAACTGAAGAATTTGAATACGATTTGCTTACAGAGGAAAGAGCACATAATGATGAGGAAATTGTATTCACAGAAAAAAGTGAAATAGACAACCTAGAACACAATCAAGAGGAAAAAATAGAAACTATTGTAAGTAAATCAAATTTAGATACATCAGATATAGAACTAACAGTTATATTCGAAAACAGAGAAAATATAGATGAAAAATTATTTCCTTATATTTGTCCAATTTGTGCTACTAAATATTCTCGTATAGAACAATTTCACAAACATATTATTGAACACAATTGTAGTATAATAACGTGTTCACGTTGCCAAGCAAAACCTGAATATGAAATAGCTGATTATATCATACATTATAAAGAATTTCATAAATTACAATGCAACATTTGCAACAAGAGAATGGCATCAGCGTTCGGGTATAAATATCATATGAAAACGCATATCCATTTTAATGGTTACAAATGTCCAATAAAAAACTGCTACAGATCTTTCCTTCTAAGGCATTTACTGAGAAAACACATAAAAAACCATTACCAACCAACAGTTTTTCCTTGTCACCTTTGTTCTTCTACCTTCAATAATAGAGACACTCTAAGATACCACATTAAAAAACACTCTAATAAGAAGGATCACCTTTGTACAGTGTGTGGTAGGACCTTTTATATGGCAGGACATCTTAAGGATCACATGTACAGACATTCAGGGTTTAAAAAATTCCTTTGCAATATGTGTAATAAAAGATTTACCAGAAGTACTAGTCTAAAGAAACACATTGTTCGTTGTACTAAAAAAAAATCTAATTCTTGAATATTTCAAAATAAAACTTGAAATTTTAATTTTTTACTTTTTGTATAAACCCTGTAAGTAACTTTGTGTATTATAAAAATAAATCAATAAATAAATGTATTTTTTTTCTTCCTTCCTTTATAATTTTGATTTAGTAACTACAGGGGGTGTGTAAAAGTTTCCATCAAAATCTGTGGAATTAAGATGGCGCCACGATAACATGAGTATTAAAACCCGTGTAAGAGATAGAACTCTTTAGGCCAATTCATAAACTTTACTTATCATTTTATCGACTGCCTGAGACAGTTCTTGTGCTGCTACGAACAGTCTAGAGTTCACATTTTGACTTAGGTTTGGTTAGGTTAGGTTCTGATTTTACCTACTTTTTTTGGTTAGGTTTAATTTGTTTTCTTTAAAAGTTTGAAGTTTTGTAACTTCATTGGTCGTTTTATTAGAAAAATGGTAGATAATTTGAATTACTGCTGTGCTGAAAAAATTATTCGACCGGATTTTCTTAAATGCCTTTTCTGAGGGAACAACTTTTCATCTAGTATCCCTATTTTGAGGTTATGTTAAAGAAACATTATTTTCCTAGCCGTAAAGTGTACTGCATAAATTACTTGATTTATGTAAATTATACATCTTAAGGTATTTAAAAAAAACCACCAGCTATAACCATAAAATTTTGAGAAAGCAAGAAACAGAGGAACATCACTGGTTGGAATTTAAATCAGTTGTTTCAGTGCGTTAGTAGAAGCTAATACGAAATATGTAAGCGAATATGGAACCCTTATCTCTTTAGAGCATATTTATTATTTTGTTGGTCAAAAAATCGATCAGTACCCCCATAAAGGGTTAATTGAGAGAGTAAATGCATTAAAAATCAGTGAAAAAACGAGATTTGCTCACATACAATCCATTTTTTTAGTTGGAATTTTTTTTAAAGGATTTAGGTCATTTCAAGGTTTATTTCAATAAAAAAAATTGACTCAAGATATTTATTATACAAAAAGTTCAACACAAAATAAAACATCTTTGCAAAAAAAACTACTTAAAAAATAGAAAAATGTTATGAAATAATTTACGAGACTTATTCTTCTTTGTGAACATCATTTTTCTTTTCTCTCGCTTAATAAAGAATTGTGCATTTTTGTAACTTCAGCTTCTACGAGTTCATTAACTACATTCCCATTTACGTCTATATAGTTCGCGACGCTTTTCTTTATACTTGTTTCCCTCCTTTGTCGAGTCTTTCCATCAATTAAAGCAAGAATCAGATTATATTTATCATCATACCTAAAAAATTAAGAAAAACTATCTAATCACGTAAATTTAACAAAAATATTTACTTACTTTGGTAAATACGAACTAGCTTCCCATACATTTTCTTTCTTAGAACTATCTTTTTGAATACATACTGCAAAAATTCCCTTTTCTTTATAAGTGGTATACAAAGTTAAAATTCCCATCATAATAAAATAAGTAGTTACTGAAAATATCAATATAGGCCTGAAACATCAAATTAAATACAATTATCGAAATAAATAATAAAATAATTTACCTAGATTGTGGAAAGGGATACAAATAATCCCAAACCAAAGCAAACATAGCAACTCCAACAGCTATTCCACATATTACTAATCTACCATCCATAAGAGCAAAATTTTCAACATAATTAAATTTCTTTGTAAGTACCTAAAATAAAAATAGAATTATTACACGTTGGATAATAATAATAATAATAATAACATACTTCTTTCACTGCATCATCTAAAGCATTTTTCACAGCAGCTCCTTCCCATTTATTTATTTTTATTGGCTAAAATTTAGGTTTAATTAAATATTTATTTACGTTATCATTTTAAAATTTACCTTATCATCTTTTTCTTTCGGCGCCATGGTTTAATTTATCCAATTATTGACGATTTTAAGTCTAATAAACAGCTGTCTTATAAGAATCTACTGAAACCAATAACGCCGAATAACACGTAAGTAACTGATTGACGTTGCATGATAACGCCTTGTCGTTGCCATACGTCACTTGTCACACGCTACTGCGTTCGTTGATAATACTCCGCATTTTTTATTTAAATAAAGTACACTTAAATTTATGCTAACTTACACCGATACTATTTAGAATTCTAATTTCAATTGATGTAGAACTTTTATACGTTCCGATTATTATAACGGGAGATTTTAAAAATATATCAAAGACGGTAATACACTCTACCGCTTTTTCATCGAAATAAATAAAGCGATTATCACTAATGATATTCGGTTGCCACGTGTTCTATGGATACCCGCATTTAAATTTGCTATTTACAACATTTGTTTTTACTCTAAATATAAACAACTTTATTTATCAATAATTGACTCAATATCACAAAACCATCTGCAATACCGGCATTACACATTATAGGAGTACACTTATGATGGTTAATAATGAGCATAAAGCACGTTCCAAGTATCAGCCCTTCAAAATGCACCTGTGTAACTTAGACATAATGAATCATTTGAAAGGAAATGGGAAAAAAAATTTCAACAAGTATATTAACTTCTATATAGAATAAATTAAGCTACAAATGGTTATAATTATACAAGGTGATTCTAAAACTTGAAGCAACCATGGGCGGACTTACAGGATATATTTAAAAGAAAAGTTCGTTGTATACAGGGTTTGGTCAAAAATGTTTTAAAATAGTTTGTTGTATACGGAGTTCAGTTAAAAATGTTCTAAGCATTATTAATGAGTACTAACACGTGTAAATAAGAGAAAATTGAATATAAGTAACCGTGGGTGGACGTATGAGACGAATTCAAAGTATTTTTTCAGTTTTAAAAGTAATAAGTTGAGAAAATAGTTCACTGTATATCACAAACACATACCGTTGGTGGTATTATTGGACGAAGTTAAAATATTTCTTCTGTTTTGAAAGAAATAAGTCGACAAGAACGTTCGCTATATACCGTGCTCAGTCACAAATATATCAAGATTGTTTTCCATAACTTTATACAATTATAACTTTACCGCACGTCTAGGAATCAATTATATACATGAGCCCCTTTCGAAACTAGAGGTGATGCGGTTGGTAAGTCAAGAGAAACGTTTACGGTGCTTTTACTACACCTGCTTATTCTTCATTTGAGAAAATTGACTACGTATTGTGATGAGGAACGAAACTTTCAATCAACTAACTTATTATAACAGGTGTTTATAACAATTATATAAGAATCGATGTTTTTCTAATATTATTAAACTAGTAGTGAGGTTATGTTTAATTTTATTAATATATAATTAGAATTTTTATAGTTACGAGTTGAAAAATACTTGGGGTTGTTTTTATTTGTCTTATTAAATATATTTCTAAAACATTGAGTTCAAGTATTTCACTTATTTTAGAAATTACAAAAAATTTAAAAAAAGGAACATATTTGTTCAAAAAAATACTAACTTTTTGTTCCCTATCAATTTTTATGTATTCCCTATAGTTTTCGAGTTATTTGAAAAAAAAGATTTTTAAGAATTTCGAAAATGATTTTTCGACTTTGGACGTAATTTTTTTCGAAATTATGCATTGTAAAACGTTCAAATTTTCAGAAATCATTATAAGTACGTGATTAAAATAAATCATCACTATATTTTGATTACAAATTGCTAGGGGTGAAATTGAGATTTTTTCTAAAAAAAAAATTTAGATTTTATTTTGGCAATAACTTTCTTACTTTTCATGCTAGAGAGTTCTACTAAATCTCATTTTAAAGCCTTTTAAAAGTACTTTGGAAAATATTATATACAATTATCTCGAAAAGTTGATAGATTTTCCGATACTCGACGTTGAATTTTAAAAAATTTTCGTTCGTTAAAAATATTTAACTTCAATAAATCATAACTCGGTGTATATTATGCGTAAAACAAATATAAATAAACCAATCTATTCGTTTTTTTATAAGCTTCATTTTTGTTTCCCACAATTTTTTTGATAAAATCAAAAGTATTTGAGTTATTTAAGAAAAATCGATTAGAAACGTGGTTTATTTCAAGAAATATTCAATCGCGAATAACTAAAAAACTATTGGTTTTTCAAATAAAATGCCAGGAATATTTTGTGCTTAAAATTTGACCGTCTATCAATTTTCAACATAAAAATTTTCACCCCCTAGTTGGGGTGTAACTCACCCCCGGTGCAAAAACACACATCGACGTAGGGTAGATTTTGTTTTTTGAGGTATTCCCCACAAGCTGTCAAAATTTCATTAAAATCGACGCAGGTTTATGGAAAACGCAGGCTGATACCTTGTTAGCCTGGACTATATTTGATTCATGGGATTGTGGAAATGAATAATGATAAAATGTAGAGATGTTAACGTTATTATTAATTAGTTTAAGTTTATTGATTGTTAATTTCGATAAAAACCGTATTCAAAACCTAACTGTATATTGTATAAAATAATATAACTGTTAATAATAAAAATATGCTATTAAAAAGTTGTTTGTTATTTACCGGAGCAAAACCAAATTATTTTCTACCCTGAATCTTCTTCTAATACCAATATACGTACACTGAAAAAACAGTTAATTATACATTTATTAATAATAATTGATTACGATGAAGTAAACGCTTGGTTGGATATTTATGTGGAATAAAAAATATTTTTTTTTGTTAGTCCAGTTAACAATGCTGAAAATAGGGTATTACTTCGTATTTATATGAAAATTAAGCTCGTCCTGTAATGTATTTTCGTGGTAATCAACTTTGAAATAAACTGTTTATTAAATAAGTTCGTAATTTGATACCTTGTTGGAACTCAAGTGTCCAAGGGACACCCGGAATCAATTACCTATGACGTGGGTCCCCATTAGGATCGTGTACCATAAGAAACGTAACCTCACCTGTCCACAAAATTTGCTAATGCTTCTAAGGATCGTTGTATAAGTTATTAATTGTATTATGAGAACAGTTTACACGTTTTTCGACATCTTTCGGGAGGTTGGTTGGTTTTTCATCATTTGCCCATTTAGTCCATCGATCTTCCATCATTCTGTCGACGTGGTCACTTCAAAATATCCCTAAACAAATGAATCCATTGGATTTAAATCAGGGGAACGTGGTGGTCTTGTCCACCAGCTCTCCTCCTTTCTCCAGGCTTGAAACCTATTATAGTGCCGTTATTAGTTGTTCACCCGGTATGTTTTATAAATTTTGGGCATCTTTTAGGTTAGAAAATCAGCTTTGCGATTAAATAAATACTTTATTCGTATAAAAACTCGTAAATGAATATTTTGAAATTTCAAAATATTGAGAACCCCTCGTATAAGTGTTTTTAACTCGATTTTTTCTCGAAATTCATTCGGTCGATTTCCGTTTCTAGCTACATTTACATCGATAAAACGATTTTTTGTATTATTTTTAGTAACGATTTATATTTACGTGATTCGATGTTAAATAAAAAAAAAGTTTTAACATATTTTAATATGAAGTAAATTTCAAGAAACTTGTGATACAATTTTCGCGTTTAATGAGGTCGTAACAGGAGATATACTCCGGTGAGTAGGCATATCAAGAAAAATCGTCTCTACTACAGAAGATTGTATCTAAAAAATAAACGCACCAGCAGTAGTGCGTCCATATTTGTAACCCTTTTCGAAGAAATCGATGAACTTTTACCGAACACGCGACTTATTCCGAGTGTATTACTATATACAGGATGTCCGCGAATAAATCAAACAAAAACAGCCTAAGAAAAAAGTGTCGTTTCATCAAAACAACGCACCAACTCCAAAAATTAATGAATCAAAGTTTGAATTGCTACCTCATCCACCCTATTCGCCAGATTTAACCCTCTCGGATTATTTTCTGTTCCTAGACGTAGACAAAATGGCTTGTCGATTAATTCTTATTATAAAAAGGGTAACGAATTAGGAAGATATATCAAGAGGGAAAGAAAAATATTTTACGATTTATTATTATAATTTTTGAATCTCTACGCCACTGGAATCAAATAAGTACCTACGTAGCCTCGTAGTCTTTGAAATAATTAGAGTACTCATGCCTTCTTTCAGCTCATTAATAGAAAAAATAACTCGAGGTATTTTGTTGAATCATGATGTTCACACGCTTCAGCTTCTTCTACTCATTATAATTTCTTTTATACACACATCGTGTATTTTTATGAAGACGTCCTTATAATGATTATTGTTACGATTTTATGTGCATACCTAATACGAAATATTCAAGGAATAAAAATATTGTGCAAGCAATATTAATCTCTATGAGTTTTCGCCAACTAGATTAAGAGCGTTTTCGTTGTGGGATTGTGGCGAAATTGCTCGATTGACATCACGATCTTTTCAAGAGATGTAATTCAATATTCGTCGAGGTGTTAGCCAGGAAAGTAGTTGTTTTCTCATTTGAAAAACGACAGAATACATTTCCTAATTATTGTGCAAGCAGTACACAAGTTGTATGAGTCTTCGTCAACTAGATTAAGAGCGTTTTCGTTGTGGAATTGTGGCGAAATTGCTCGATTGACATCACGATCTTTTCAAGAGATGTAATTCAATATTCGTCGAGGTGTTAGCCAGAAAAGTAGTTGTTTTCTCATTTGAAAAACGACAGAATACATTTCTTAATTATTGTGCAAGCAGTACACAAGTTGTATGAGTCTTCTCCAACTAGATTAAGAGAGTTTACGTTGTGGGATTGTGGCGAAATTGCTCGATTGACATCACGATCTTTGGAAGAGATGTAATTCAATATTCGTCGAGGTATTAGCCAGGAAAGTAGTTGTTTTCTCATTTGAAAAACGACAGAATACATTTCTTAATTATTGTGCAAGCAGTACACAAGTTGTATGAGTCTTCTCCAACTAGATTAAGAGAGTTTACGTTGTGGGATTGTGGCGAAATTGCTCGATTGACATCACGATCTTTAGAAGTGATGTAGTTCAATATTCGTCGAGCTATTAGCCAGGAAAGTAGTTGTTTTCTCATTTGAAAAACGACAGAATACATTTCCTAATTATTGTGCAAGCAGTACACAAGTTGTATGAGTCTTCGTCAACTAGATTAAGAGCGTTTTCGTTGTGGAATTGTGGCGAAATTGCTCGATTGACATCACGATCTTTTCAAGAGATGTAATTCAATATTCGTCGAGGTGTTAGCCAGAAAAGTAGTTGTTTTCTCATTTGAAAAACGACAGAATACATTTCTTAATTATTGTGCAAGCAGTACACAAGTTGTATGAGTCTTCTCCAACTAGATTAAGAGAGTTTACGTTGTGGGATTGTGGCGAAATTGCTCGATTGACATCACGATCTTTGGAAGAGATGTAATTCAATATTCGTCGAGGTATTAGCCAGGAAAGTAGTTGTTTTCTCATTTGAAAAACGACAGAATACATTTCTTAATTATTGTGCAAGCAGTACACAAGTTGTATGAGTCTTCTCCAACTAGATTAAGAGAGTTTACGTTGTGGGATTGTGGCGAAATTGCTCGATTGACATCACGATCTTTAGAAGTGATGTAGTTCAATATTCGTCGAGCTATTAGCCAGGAAAGTAGTTGTTTTCTCATTTGAAAAACGACAGAATACATTTCCTAATTATTGTGCAAGCAGTACACAAGTTGTATGAGTCTTCGTCAACTAGATTAAGAGCGTTTTCGTTGTGGAATTGTGGCGAAATTGCTCGATTGACATCACGATCTTTTCAAGAGATGTAATTCAATATTCGTCGAGGTGTTAGCCAGAAAAGTAGTTGTTTTCTCATTTGAAAAACGACAGAATACATTTCTTAATTATTGTGCAAGCAGTACACAAGTTGTATGAGTCTTCTCCAACTAGATTAAGAGAGTTTACGTTGTGGGATTGTGGCGAAATTGCTCGATTGACATCACGATCTTTGGAAGAGATGTAATTCAATATTCGTCGAGGTATTAGCCAGGAAAGTAGTTGTTTTCTCATTTGAAAAACGACAGAATACATTTCTTAATTATTGTGCAAGCAGTACACAAGTTGTATGAGTCTTCTCCAACTAGATTAAGAGAGTTTACGTTGTGGGATTGTGGCGAAATTGCTCGATTGACATCACGATCTTTTCAAGAGATGTAATTCAATATTCGTCGAGGTGTTAGCCAGAAAAGTAGTTGTTTTCTCATTTGAAAAACGACAGAATACATTTCTTAATTATTGTGCAAGCAGTACACAAGTTGTATGAGTCTTCTCCAACTAGATTAAGAGAATTTACGTTGTGGGATTGTGGCGAAATTGCTCGATTGACATCACGATCTTTGGAAGAGATGTAATTCAATATTCGTCGAGGTATTAGCCAGGAAAGTAGTTGTTTTCTCATTTGAAAAACGACAGAATACATTTCTTAATTATTGTGCAAGCAGTACACAAGTTGTATGAGTCTTCTCCAACTAGATTAAGAGAGTTTACGTTGTGGGATTGTGGCGAAATTGCTCGATTGACATCACGATCTTTAGAAGTGATGTAATTCAATATTCGTCGAGGTGTTAGCCAGGAAAGTAGTTGTTTTCTCATTTGAAAAACGACAGAATACATTTCCTAATTATTGTGCAAGCAGTACACAAGTTGTATGAGTCTTCTCCAACTAGATTAAGAGAGTTTACGTTGTGGGATTGTGGCGAAATTGCTCGATTGACATCACGATCTTTAGAAGTGATGTAATTCAATATTCGTCGAGGTGTTAGCCAGGAAAGTAGTTGCTTTCTCAGTTGAAAAACGACACAATACATTTCCGAATTATTGTGCAAGCAGTACACAAGTTGTATGAGTCTTCTCCAACTAGATTAAGAGAGTTTACGTTGTGGGATTGTGGCGAAATTGCTCGATTGACATCACGATCTTTAGAAGTGATGTAATTCAATATTCGTCGAGGTGTTAGCCAGGAAAGTAGTTGTTTTCTCATTTGAAAAACGACAGAATACATTTCCTAATTATTGTGCAAGCAGTACACAAGTTGTATGAGTCTTCTCCAACTAGATTAAGAGAGTTTACGTTGTGGGATTGTGGCGAAATTGCTCGATTGACATCACGATCTTTAGAAGTGATGTAATTCAATATTCGTCGAGGTATTAGCCAGGAAAGTAGTTGTTTTCTCATTTGAAAAACGACAGAATACATTTATTAATTATTGTGCAAGCAGTACACAAGTTGTATGAGTCTTCGTCAACTAGATTAAGAGCGTTTTCGTTGTGGAATTGTGGCGAAATTGCTCGATTGACATCACGATCTTTTCAAGAGATGTAATTCAATATTCGTCGAGGTGTTAGCCAGAAAAGTAGTTGTTTTCTCATTTGAAAAACGACAGAATACATTTATTAATTATTGTGCAAGCAGTACACAAGTTGTATGAGTCTTCTCCAACTAGATTAAGAGAGTTTACGTTGTGGGATTGTGGCGAAATTGCTCGATTGACATCACGATCTTTAGAAGTGATGTAGTTCAATATTCGTCGAGCTATTAGCCAGGAAAGTAGTTGTTTTCTCATTTGAAAAACGACAGAATACATTTCCTAATTATTGTGCAAGCAGTACACAAGTTGTATGAGTCTTCTCCAACTAGATTAAGAGAGTTTACGTTGTGGGATTGTGGCGAAATTGCTCGATTGACATCACGATCTTTGGAAGAGATGTAATTCAATATTCGTCGAGGTATTAGCCAGGAAAGTAGTTGTTTTCTCATTTGAAAAACGACAGAATACATTTCTTAATTATTGTGCAAGCAGTACACAAGTTGTATGAGTCTTCTCCAACTAGATTAAGAGAGTTTACGTTGTGGGATTGTGGCGAAATTGCTCGATTGACATCACGATCTTTGGAAGAGATGTAATTCAATATTCGTCGAGGTATTAGCCAGGAAAGTAGTTGTTTTCTCATTTGAAAAACGACAGAATACATTTCTTAATTATTGTGCAAGCAGTACACAAGTTGTATGAGTCTTCTCCAACTAGATTAAGAGAGTTTACGTTGTGGGATTGTGGCGAAATTGCTCGATTGACATCACGATCTTTAGAAGTGATGTAGTTCAATATTCGTCGAGCTATTAGCCAGGAAAGTAGTTGTTTTCTCATTTGAAAAACGACAGAATACATTTCCTAATTATTGTGCAAGCAGTACACAAGTTGTATGAGTCTTCGTCAACTAGATTAAGAGCGTTTTCGTTGTGGGATTGTGGCGAAATTGCTCGATTGACATCACGATCTTTAGAAGTGATGTAATTCAATATTCGTCGAGGTGTTAGCCAGGAAAGTAGTTGCTTTCTCATTTGAAAAACGACAGAATACATTTCCTAATTATTGTGCAAGCAGTACACAAGTTGTATGAGTCTTCTCCAACTAGATTAAGAGAGTTTACGTTGTGGGATTGTGGCGAAATTGCTCGATTGACATCACGATCTTTAGAAGTGATGTAATTCAATATTCGTCGAGGTGTTAGCCAGGAAAGTAGTTGTTTTCTCATTTGAAAAACGACAGAATACATTTTCGAACTCGAACCTAACCCAAAAGTTAGTTTTTTTAAAATTTTCGAAACATGTGAATCTCGTGTATGAATTTTCCTTTCACCATAATAGGATTGGGGTATTTACGTCCAGAATGTTTAGTGTAGGAAAAAAAGTTGAAAATAAACCCTCATTATTTTCAAAAAAGGATCAATTTCAGTATAAAAAATTGTATTTTGATATTCAGGATGTCCCAGAAGACGTTCTATTTGCATCAACTTTCGCTTAGGTTTTAATACGGGGGTTTTAGGCAAACCAAAATCCCCCTTTTCCATATAAAAGGGGTAGATATCAATTAATTCACAATAAAAACTTCGCGCGTACAGAAATCCTTCTTAGGAATATTTTCTAGTAGTTTTCTAAATGATTTTAGTTGTGAAAGTTTTAATTTTCTTTAGAGACAACTTTGAGTCGTGGGGGAATAGGTCCCCCCTATCCCCCGGGCCGCCACGTGCTTGGTTTAAAAAGATTTATATTCGTGTAAATTTAAATTGAAGAAAGCCGTCTAGGCCAAAAAATTTGTGCTCAAAGTTCGTCCACGTGCATCTATCGAATTTCTGTTCGAAAATTTCTAGTCACGCAAAATTATATAACGAGCGTTGATGTAAACCTGACACAATTAAAAATATGATCGTAAGTTAATTATCTTATACAGAATTGTTTGGATCGGACAAGTTCGAAGAACTTGTAAAATTATTACCGAAATCGAGACTTTAGTCTGCTTTTATTTTTATTCTTAGAAATGTAAATTATTTAGTTAACAAAATTTCGTGTATAACGAACTACCGGTTTTCAAATTATACAGGATGGTGTCTTTAAATCGACGCTGTTACGTATTTTGATTGTTTAATTAATTAATTAAACGTTTTGATTCAGTTTTAATGTATATTTTTAGATTTTAATCAAGCTTTTGACAAGGTGTGACACCCTTGACTATTATCCAAACTCGAAAACCAAATTTTCGATGTATATTGTCTTAAAGTCGTACCAAATTTATGGAATAAATACCGGAGTTCCACAAGGAAGTTTCCTTGGCCTTTTCGTAGACAGTACTCAATATCTAGGTTTAAATCTCGGTACCAAATTAAAGTGGAGAACAAATTTATGAATAAAAAAGTGGGTTTGAAGCTCGGAAACAAGTTCACAGACCTGTACCAGATTGCAGCGTCGCAATTATTGAACGGTTCCAATTCAAGGTACTAAGAGTAATTACAAATGGTTGTTTAGCTTGTTCTTCTGAAGTTCTAAGCCGCTACGTTTGCGTGATAGGCGTTGAAGTCGACGTGTAATATCTTTAATAATGTATATCCTAACCGAAATCAGATAACAAGTAAATTAGTAAAAACGTAAAAACGAAACTGGTTCAGTAAAACTGCATCAGCTGAAAACCAATCTTTAGATGTTTGTGTCTTGTTGGAGAACGATCCTCGCTTGAGTACTAGACAAATATCCAGGGAAATATCCATTCGTGATGATAATAAATTCCATCCATACAAAATAATATAGTTCAAGAGTTGTTTGATGACGATTTTGATAGACGTAAACAGTTTGTAGATCTAATGATGGAAAACACACACACCTACATCTTTTTTTTTACTCCAGAGTACATTAAAATAGAAAAAACCGGGTGGTTCTATTTGAAAAAATAAAGAAATTTGATATTTATGAAGTTAAACTTTGAACACTTTTTATATAAACCCTGTATAAAATGAACAATTTTGTAACGTATATTCAAATATTTCCGATTTTTCTAAAAGCAACCGAACAAAAACCATTTTCATGTCTTTAAGGGTGTTTTCGTAAAAAAATAATTTATAAGGGTCTGCAACGGTCAAATTTTTTACAAAAAAGTTAATAACTCAAAAAGTATGCATTTTTCGAAAAAAATTTTCAGGCAAAAGTATACTAAAATTTTAAGTAAATTTCAAAAATGTATCAATATACAGGGTGTTCTATTTGAAAAAATAAAGAAATTTGATATTTATGAAGTTAAACTTTCAACACTTTTTATACACACCCTGTATAAAATGAACAATTTTGTAACGTAGATTCAAATATTTCCGATTTTTCTAAAAGCAACCGAACAAAAACCATTTTCATGTCTTTAAGGGTGTTTTCGTAAAAAAATAATTTATAAGGGTCTGCAACGGTCAAATTTTTTACAAAAAAGTTAATAACTCAAAAAGTATGCATTTTTCGAAAAAAATTTTCAGACAAAAGTATACTAAAATTTTAAGTAAATTTCAAAAATATATCAATATACAGGGTGTTCTATTTGAAAAAATAAAGAAATTTGATATTTATGAAGTTAAACTTTCAACACTTTTTATACACACCCTGTATAAAATGAACAATTTTGTAACGTAGATTTAAATATTTCCGATTTTTCTAAAAGCAACCGAACAAAAACCATTTTCATGTCTTTAAGGGTACCTTCGTAAAAAAATGATTTATAAGGGTCTGCAATGGTGATTTTTTTTACAAAAAAATTGATAACTCAAAAAGTATCCATTTTTCGAAAAAAGTTTTTTGACAAAAGTATACTAAAATTTAACGTAAATTTCAAAAATGTATTAATATACAGGGTATTCTATTCAAAATAACAAGGTTACAACAAGTATTTTGCCATATACAGATAGTTTTAACCCGTCGTGGGACACCCTGTATAGTCGAACTTTTGCAAATAGAAATATTTCGTCTTCAACCTCTTTTATAAATCTTTCTACATTCCCCTTCGTCAAAAACCGATTTTTTTGCATGGTATAACTGTTCAAATATCTTTATATACACGTACTTTTGAGGTTATCTTTTTTAGCGAAAAAAATTATTTCACTGTAATTATTGTATCCCTCCATTTGCTGAATTGCCTTATAAAGTATCGTTACTGATATTTGAAAACAAAAATATACCAACACTGAAATAGTAAAATGGAGTAAAACCATATTAAATTGAAGTAGTCTCACCGAGAAACCGACCACAAACATGCATTCGGCGTGTAGATTTATTTGGAACCGGTTTTTTTTATTATGACACAACTTTATGTGCAGAAGAAAAGAGAACCATTCTCTTGGGAAAATAATAGGTACTTCCTTTTTGTTGGCAGTTAATTTGCCATTCTGACAAGCTACAATAAACTAACTTATTATTTATTTTAACATTCTAACTTATTTTAATCCAGTAGCTACATTTTATCTCGAAGAAAAAAGTGATTGGATCTAAATCGTACGATTAACCCGACCTAATTTAGTTTATCTATCAGATGTGACACTTTTTCCAGAGAAACAGAGAAATTCCAGCTTGATTTCGCAAACTTACGACGATTTATTTTTGGTTATTGTAAAGGCCAGACGAACCGGGAATTGTAATCGTTATATAAGCTATATTTGATAGAACTCGCTGAATAAGCAGTTGCAGTTTCATCTCGTTTGTGTCACTATCACAAAAAATCAACAAAAGAAAAGCAAATCACTTGAAACTTCACCATCACTAGCGGTAATCGTCACTCACAAAGATAGAAGAATGCATTCACTGTTTGAGGTATCGATCGACATATTAGTTGGTTGTCAAATATTGGTCTTATTTTCAAAGTTAACCAAATCGGTCCAGCCGTTGTCGAGTTTTAGCGAGACGAACGAACAGCAACTCGTTTTTATATATCGATAGCCACGTTGCAAAAGCCTGTAGTGCAAAAAATGAAACTGTTCTGGAGGCGAATAAAACTGTTTTAAGTAAAATTTTTGGTTTAACTTCTGCGAAATAAGATTTACCCAATTTCATAACTTACTTGGTTCTCTTACAGGCTTTGGACATCTAGAGTTTATAGATCCAGAGTTTGGACATCTAGAGTTTGGTCATCTAGAGGGTGGATATCCAGAGTTTGGACATCTAGAGGTTGGGGATCCAGAGTTGTGGACATCCAGAGTTTAGATATCTAGAGGTTATAGATCCAGAGTTTGGACATCTAGAGTTTGGAGATCCAGAGTTTGGAAATCTAGAGGTTATAGATCCAGAGTTTAGACATCTAAAGGTTATAGATCCAGAGTTTAGACATCTAGAGGTTATAGATCCAGAGTTTGGACATCGAGAGTTTGTAGATCCAGAGTTTGGACATTTAGAGGTTATAGATCCAGAGTTTGGACATCTAGAGTTTCTAGATCCAGAGTTTGGACACCTAGAGGCTAGATATCCAGAGTTTGGACATCTAGAGGTTATAGATCCAGCGTTTGGACATCAAGAGTTTGTAGATCCAGCGTTTGGACATCTAGAGGCTGGAGAACCAGAGTTTGGCCATCTAGGGGTTATAGATCCAGAGTTTGAACATCTAGAGGTTATAGATCCAGAGTTTGGATATCTGGAGTTTGGAGAACCAGAGTTTGGACATCTAGGGGTTGTAGATCCAGAGTTTGGACATCTAGAGGTTATTGATCCAGTGTTTGGACATGTAGAGGTTATAGATCCAGAGTTTGGACATCTAGAGGTTATAGATCCAGCCTCTTTTAAAAATCTACATTCCCCTTCGTCAAAAACTGATTTTTTTGCATGGTATAACTGTTCAAATATCTTTATATACACGCACTTTTGAGGTTATCTTTTTTAGCGAACCAGCGTCATTGCCAACATCAAAACTACAAATTAGAATTTTTCCCATTTATAGTACAATATATTATTGTACACCACTGTACAATGGCAGTCAATATCCTACAGTTAGTTCATTGAAATCCGTGTTAAATTCAAACTTGACAAAAACCAAATAACTGACTTTTATTTTTATGCCTTTTAATCGATTTCGAACTGATATTCTCAAGAATGTTATTATTAGAGAAAGGAAACATTTTTCGGTTGAGTTGAGACTCGGTAGTGAGAAAAAAAAACGACGTTTGGTAGCTACTGTTGTGTAATCAACAATCGACACACAGAAGGAGTTGGAAGTGAATAAAAGGGATTGTCACATAAAGTATTTCTATCGATTTATACATAATTTGTATTTATAGAACTTCTCGATTAATTACTGCTTACTAAAAGCGGTCTACGTTTCCTGATTGTGCCATTCGAAAGTCTCTTCGGAGTCATTTCATCTAAATATGCACGTGGATTCACCAACTGGAATTACTCGAACAACTTCCTCAATTCTAGGTTAGTTCTGGCTACCCCGTGATGTTAATCACTTTATTTAGTTCATGTTTCTTCGACCACGGAGCAGTTTTCGCTAAATTTTCAACACTCAATTGATGAGGATCTTCTCTAACCAAACCTTCACCAAATTTATGCTTAGCAAATGATTGAATTGATGTTTCAGAAGTTATCGACTCTAAATTTTGGGATTTCCTCGATAAAACTATCAGGTGATGAAAGGGACACGTATCTAAGACTATATACATTAAAAAATTTCTCTAAAAGAATCACTGGCAGTCTCTTTCTTGGATCTGTAGGTAGATTTGAACCAGAGCCAGCCATACTCATCATTAAACTTCCTGCAGGATCGATGGGTTATCAAATAAGTTACCAGAAGTGATTATCAACATTTTATGTTTTCTAATCAACGAATCCTTTCGAAAGGGACTGTTTTCTAGCTATTCCCCTGCACCAGGATCATCAAACATCCGAGGTGTTGAATATAGAAGACAACCAGTACGAGCTAATGGTAAAGTTTGGGGTGATTTACCAGTTGGCAGTGATGTACTTCAGAATTTACTTTTTCGTTATTCATTAATGACGTTTTTTTGTAGAAGACACCAGTGTAATATGGAGTAATCCACATATACAAGCTCTATATTCTACCATGAGCGAAGATATTATTATTATTAAGTCCTGGTCTTTGTCTGGTCTGGTCTGGTCTGGACTACATGACTTGATACGTTCCTCAAATCATATCAAGTTCTTGGTCTACATATTGATCTGGTCTGTACATGTAGAAACCTTGAGAAAATTACCCCCTGATTGTTTTATTGAATCTGTGTCTAAACTACTACTTCTTCAGTACCAAAATATGATTCAGCCAACCAGAGAAAGACCTCTATGGATCTACCCATTCACAAAGGAGGTTTCCTTGTATTCCCGACAAGAGCTATCGGGAGTTTCTTCAATATTCTTCAGAAGATAGCATCCGGTTAACATACCATCAACTCCTGCAATCCCATATCAGCTTTGAATCAATTTTGGGCTGTTTTGCTATCTGATAATGTAAAGCATATGTTTCCGCATGGAAAATGGAAAGTTCTGGGATAGCCAGCTTGGTTCCTGGGCCATATATTCTTGCCCATACTTTGCAGAATGCTAATCAGCCTTTTGTATTGCTGTAGATTTGTTATTATGGTTTTTGGTGAAGCATAGCTCGGAAGAAATGATATCCTTGATCATATCTATGGGTACATTACATTCTTTTAGTTCAAATGATCAAAAAACTTGTATAGACGGATCCTGAAGATACCCTGGATCGGCAGAATCACCAACGATGAAGTACTATAACGCATCGGTTGCAAAAGGAAGCTAAGACGCATTTCAAAACGTGGTCTTCAATCTTCAATGCGAAGACTTTGTTTTTGAAAAGTAAGCAAAGGTTGAATTGAGTCTGATCGCTTGAGGTAGAGCAAAATAGAGGTAAACATACAGTGATTATGTTTCAATCTGATTTGTTCATAATTCCAATTGTTGTGTGAGTAATTGTCTATGGTAATTATATAAAGAAGTTGTTTGGGTATGCTGGATCCTCTTGGTTAAATCCGCTGGAACGTCAGTGACCGAAAAGAAGTTTTCTCAACGAAATTACTTTCGAAGAAACGACAAATTACACAATACGAAACGGTATCATAGTTTTTATGACTGACAAAAAGTTTATTTGTTTCATAGAAATTTCGCCATTGTTTAGTTTCTTTTTTTCTACGCTGAGTACCTACTGGCAATTGTTCTTAGTTTAACGAATCAGCGATTGCTGATGCGCCGTCGACTCGACACTTTTCTAATTAAAAACTAATAATTACGTAATATTATTTGTAATTTATCGAAATGATTATTTCTCTGACGTCATTCCTACTAAACACACCCAACAAAACGTTATTACGTACTCAAAGATTATGTGGAAGTTTTCAAATGAACGAGGATCGGTTCCAGAAGTACCTGGCTTGACCTAGAGACGGCGGTAGTCGGTTGAAAAATATTTTGTGATATAATACTTTTATTCGAAAGGCTTTAGTCCAACCAATATACAAGCTGGACTAGTTTATACTCTGGACGAGGTTGCTACTTCGTTATTAATAGTAGAATATTGAGTAGTAAAGTTTAGACGAGACTGCACGATCTGCGAAGACCAGCAGCACAATGGTCGACCAAATAAACTCAAGAAATGTTGAAGAAAATCTACAAAGCGGTACTGGGTGATCGTCAAATGAAAGTGGGAGTGAGGTACATCAAATATTAATTGAAAATTTGGTTATGAGAAAGCCGTGTGCAATATGGGTGCCGCGTTTCCGTCTAGACTTTAGTACTGCAGGCAAGGAAGGTTATTTATGAAGTTATTCCAACGTTTGAGTGAAAAAATCAATCGAAAACAGTCGCATTTGGTTAAGAAGAAAGTGTTGTTTCATCAAGGCAATGCACCAGCTCATACATCTGGTATTGCAATGTCCAAAAGCCGGTTTCCACGTTTCCACGTACTTTCCAATCAAATTAGAATTTATACGGCCAATGTTTGACTGAATTGACCTTGAAAAACTTTGGTTTGACCAATTTAACTTCAAAAAGGCGATTTTTGAACTAATTAAACTCGCGTCGTCAAATTTTTTGTTAATTAGGCTAATTTTTGATAGAATTCACCTCAGAAAAGACAATTTTAGAATAAACTAATCATGAACTACCCAATTTACGATCAAAGTAAGATCAGATAGCCAATTTTTTTATCGATTTAATACGTTTTTTGATAATTTTTGCCTATTTTTGATTAAACTGGATATAAACAAGCCAATTTTTCGTAAAATCGGCTCGCAAATTGGGTCGTAATAGCCAACAATAAAATTAAATTCGAAAAAATCGTTTTTCGCCTAAATTAAACACTCCAGATGTAGTGCTACCAACTTTGCGATAAATTTATATGGGAAAATGCAATTTTTAATCAAATTATACGTGAAAAAGGCAAAATAAGGTGATAAAAACCAATTTGGGATCAAATCGAAACATTTTTCTACCAAATTCGTTATAAAAAACAAACTTTCGAATGCATTAAACTAAAAAAATTTAATTTTGAACAAATTTGAATAGATTCAGTATTTAAAAAAACATTTTCAGACCTACAAGTATTGAAAAGAAAAGATTCTATTGAAGTTAATTTAGAAATGCCAATCAGTAAGTTGATGAAAAGCAATTTTTAACGAAAATCAAATTTTTTGACTAAATTAGTATAAAAAAAGGAAATTTTCTATTTAATCGATTTCAGAAGAATGGATTTAGCTCGACAAAAAGGGCAATTAGCCCAAAACAACCTATTTTTATACCTAAAACCCAATGTTTCATCTATTTAAGACAATTGAAGCCAATTTTCGTTTGAATTAAATTTTGTTAATCAAATTACTTTTATACGACTCCAAGTGAAATAGAAAAACAAGTTTTCAATCAAAATGGAAATTAAAAACGCCAATTTATGACCAAATTAAGCTTTTGGTAACCATATTTTGACCAATTTTAGCCCAAAGAAGCCAATGTTTGATGTATTTAAGACAATTGAAGCCAATTTTCGTTTGAATTAAATTTTGTTAATCAAATTACTTTTATACGACTCCAAGTGAAATAGAAAAACAAGTTTTCAATCAAAATGGAAATTAAAAACGCCAATTTATGACCAAATTAAGCTTTTGGTAACCATATTTTGACCAATTTTAGCCCAAAGAAGCCAATGTTTGATGTATTTAAGACAATTGAAGCCAATTTTCGTTTGAATTAAATTTTGTTAATCAAATTACTTTTATACGACTCCAAGTGAAATAGAAAAACAAGTTTTCAATCAAAATGGAAATTAAAAACGCCAATTTATGACCAAATTAAGCTTTTGGTAACCATATTTTGACCAATTTTAGCCCAAAGAAGCCAATGTTTGATGTATTTAAGACAATTGAAGCCAATTTTCGTTTGAATTAAATTTTGTTAATCAAATTACTTTTATACGACTCCAAGTGAAATAGAAAAACAAGTTTTCAATCAAAATGGAAATTAAAAACGCCAATTTATGACCAAATTAAGCTTTTGGTAACCATATTTTGACCAATTTTAGCCCAAAGAAGCCAATGTTTGATGTATTTAAGACAATTGAAGCCAATTTTCGTTTGAATTAAATTTTGTTAATCAAATTACTTTTATACGACTCCAAGTGAAATAGAAAAACAAGTTTTCAATCAAAATGGAAATTAAAAACGCCAATTTATGACCAAATTAAGCTTTTGGTAACCATATTTTGACCAATTTTAGCCCAAAGAAGCCAATGTTTGATGTATTTAAGACAATTGAAGCCAATTTTCGTTTGAATTAAATTTTGTTAATCAAATTACTTTTATACGACTCCAAGTGAAATAGAAAAACAAGTTTTCAATCAAAATGGAAATTAAAAACGCCAATTTATGACCAAATTAAGCTTTTGGTAACCATATTTTGACCAATTTTAGCCCAAAGAAGCCAATGTTTGATGTATTTAAGACAATTGAAGCCAATTTTCGTTTGAATTAAATTTTGTTAATCAAATTAATTTTATACGACTCCAAGTGAAATAGAAAAACAAGTTTTCAATCAAAATGGAAATTAAAAACGCCAATTTATGACCAAATTAAGCTTTTGGTAACCATATTTTGACCAATTTTAGCCCAAAGAAGCCAATGTTTGATGTATTTAAGACAATTGAAGCCAATTTTCGTTTGAATTAAATTTTGTTAATCAAATTAATTTTATACGACTCCAAGTGAAATAGAAAAACAAGTTTTCAATCAAAATGGAAATTAAAAACGCCAATTTATGACCAAATTAAGCTTTTGGTAACCATATTTTGACCAATTTTAGCCCAAAGAAGCCAATGTTTGATGTATTTAAGACAATTGAAGCCAATTTTCGATTGAATTAAATTTTGTTAATCAAATTACTTTTATACGACTCCAAGTGAAATAGAAAAACAAGTTTTTAATCAAAATGGAAATTAAAAACGCCAATTTATGACCAAATTAAGCTTTTGGTAACCATATTTTGACCAATTTTAGCCCAAAGAAGCCAATGTTTGATGTATTTAAGACAATTGAAGCCAATTTTCGATTGAATTAAATTTTGTTAATCAAATTACTTTTATACGACTCCAAGTGAAATAGAAAAACAAGTTTTTAATCAAAATGGAAATTAAAAACGCCAATTTATGATCAAATTAAGCTTTTGGTAACCATATTTTGACCAATTTTAGCCCAAAGAAGCCAATGTTTGATGTATTTAAGACAATTGAAGCCAATTTTCGATTGAATTAAATTCTGATGATCATATTAGTGACGTTTTTCGATTTAAATTCAATTAAAAACGCAATTGAACTTGGAAAAGCCAATTTATGATCAAAATAAACTTGGAAAAACCAATTTTTGACCTGACAAACCTAAAAAAATCCAATTATTGACTAAAATCAACTGAAAATATCGAATATTTCTTTAATCAAACCACCCTCGATCGTGTTATTTTACTACTAAAACATTTGTTGATAAAATTGAAGTTATCATTGGTATTTTTCGACCAAAACCCAATAAAACCCAATTTTAAATCATTCAACAGCAACCTGTATCACTTGGTACCTCAAATCATTTGAAATTCCCGTTTTAACATGTAAAAATTTGGAGAAGTTCGAGATTTTTAGAGATGCTCATTTAAATTGACTCGCCCGGTATAATGAGGCTTGACAATTAGAAAATTAAAAACAAAATGATTCAGATTCATTCAGATTGATGCTTTTTGTTAATAAATCGAGACGAAAATATTTCGTTTTGGGCGGAATTGAATATTTTTATATATATATTGAATTTGAATGGGAAATTACCAATTTTTTGTACAGAATTTTGATATAAATTAAACATTTAAATAATTTTTTATTAGTTTGTAGTTGAACGCCCTGCCGAGTGACAAGAATCGATCAAAAATTTCAAGAAGAAATGATATTTGTTCCGCATACCAATGCGTCATCTTTTCTCACAAACCTCATGCTATAAAATTACCATTTTTCTCTTTACCATTGGATTCTACGCTTTAAATTAAGGGGACTACGTTAGTAAATTCATATATCAGTTACACCAATCCAATGGTAAAGGCAAAAATGGGGGTTGCTATTTGAAAAAATTTAGTTTTCGAAGTTTTTAGATAGCGAAGTTCGGCACCATTTTCTGAACACCCTGTATAAATTTTTGTAAATGTTTTCACATATTTTGAAAGCTGTAAGTGTTATTTGTCCAAATTCCAAAAATATTAGACCTGACTCACTTTTACTCAGAAATATAATTTTTTTAATGGAGGGCTGCATGTTTCCAAAAATTTCGAAAATGTGAAATAATTAAAAATCGGTGGACTTTAGGGATATGATGCCTTATATAAAGTTATATTGAAATTT
The DNA here is from genome assembly GCF_026250575.1 of Diorhabda carinulata. Classification (NCBI taxonomy): domain Eukaryota; kingdom Metazoa; phylum Arthropoda; class Insecta; order Coleoptera; family Chrysomelidae; genus Diorhabda; species Diorhabda carinulata. The sequence continues at coordinate 23,433,262 of NC_079468.1, forward strand.
CGCGTAGATTTCAAAAATTTAATAAAAACCATAGCATTTCGTTTAAAATAACGAAATTTGGGTTATACCGGAAGTTTCAGAAAACTGAAATTATTTTAACTGAAACCAAAATTTTGAAAAACCTATACAAGCAAATTCACAGAGCACTAGTCCCTTGTGCATATCGATTCAGCTCGTCTTGAAGGACTCTGTATTTGGGTTTTTCACGTCGTAAAATGTTTCTACCCTTTTTAAGGTACTAGTACGATTTCCGTGGCGCCTGGATTTGACTATGCCATTTTGTAAATCGACTCAAAATAAGTCGGAAATGAAGAATAAAATTTTTCGATATCTCGCTTCGTTTTCGAGATATCAATATTTGAAGTTGGAAAAATTTATTTTTATTTAACCTAACCTAACCTTAGCTAACATAACCTTTGAGTGTAAAAAGTTCAAAAATCTTGAATTTTTCACAGGCAAAATTGTCTAAAGAAAAATTTTCTTCGCGTGAGGATTATTTTAGTTTTATTTTCGTCGTGGTTTTAGGTAACCTAACCTAACCTAACATAACCTAACCTAACCTTCTCGAGGCGCACTTTGAGTGTAAAAAGTTCAAAAATATGAATTTTTTACAGCCAAAATTGTCTAAAAAAAAATTTTCTTCGCGTGAGGATTATTTTAGTTTTATTTTCGTTCGTGGTTTTAGGTAACCTAACCTAACCTAACATAATCTAACCCAACCTTCTCGAGGCGCACTTTGAGTGTAAAAAGTTCAAAAATCGTGAATTTTTAACAGCCAAAATTGTCTAAAGAAAAATTTTCTTCACGTGAGGATTATTTTAGTTTTATTTTCGTCGTGGTTTTAGGTAACCTAACCTAACCTAACATAATCTAACCCAACCTTCTCGAGGCGCACTTTGAGTGTAAAAAGTTCAAAAATCGTGAATTTTTTACAGCCAAAATTGTCTAAAAAAAATTTTCTTCGCGTGAGGATTATTTTAGTTTTATTTTCGTCGTGGTTTTAGGTAACCTAACCTAACCTAACATAATCTAACCCAACCTTCTCGAGGCGCACTTTGAGTGTAAAAAGTTCAAAAATCGTGAATTTTTTACAGCCAAAATTGTCTAAAAAAAATTTTCTTCGCGTGAGGATTATTTTAGTTTTATTTTCGTCGTGGTTTTAGGTAACCTAACCTAACCTAACATAATCTAACCCAACCTTCTCGAGGCGCACTTTGAGTGTAAAAAGTTCAAAAATCGTGAATTTTTTACAGCCAAAATTGTCTAAAAAAAATTTTCTTCGCGTGAGGATTATTTTAGTTTTATTTTCGTCGTGGTTTTAGGTAACCTAACCTAACCTAACATAATCTAACCCAACCTTCTCGAGGCGCACTTTGAGTGTAAAAAGTTCAAAAATCGTGAATTTTTTACAGCCAAAATTGTCTAAAAAAAATTTTCTTCGCGTGAGGATTATTTTAGTTTTATTTTCGTTCGTGGTTTTAGGTAACCTAACCTAACCTAACATAACCTAACCTAACCTTCTCGAGGCGCACTTTGAGTGTAAAAAGTTCAAAAATATGAATTTTTTACAGCCAAAATTGTCTAAAAAAAATTTTTTTCGCGTGAGGATTATTTTAGTTTTATTTTCGTCGTGGTTTTAGGTAACCTAACCTAACCTAACAAAACCTAACCTAACCTTTTCGTGGCGCACTTTGAGTGTAAAAAGTTCAAAAATCGTGAATTTTTTACAGCCAAAATTGTCTAAAGAAAAATTTTCTTCGCGTGAGGATTATTTTAGTTTTATTTTCGTCGTGGTTTTAGGTAACCTAACCTAACCTAACAAAACCTAACCTAACCTTTTCGTGGCGCACTTTGAGTGTAAAAAGTTCAAAAATCGTGAATTTTTAACAGCCAAAATTGTCTAAAGAAAAATTTTCTTCGCGTGAGGATTATTTTAGTTTTATTTTCGTTCGTGGTTTTAGGTAACCTAACCTAACCTAACATAACCTAACCTAACCTTCTCGAGGCGCACTTTGAGTGTAAAAAGTTCGAAAATATGAATTTTTTACAGCCAAAATTGTCTAAAAAAAAATTTTCTTCGCGTGAGGATTATTTTAGTTTTACTTTCGTTCGTGGTTTTAGGTAACCTAACCTAACCTAACAAAACCTAACCTAACCTTTTCGTGGCGCACTTTGAGTGTAAAAAGTTCAAAAATCGTGAATTTTTTACAGCCAAAATTGTCTAAAGAAAAATTTTCTTCGCGTGAGGATTATTTTAGTTTTATTTTCGTCGTGGTTTTAGGTAACCTAACCTAACCTAACAAGACCTAACCTAACCTTTTCGTGGCGCACTTTGAGTGTAAAAAGTTCAAAAATCGTGAATTTTTAACAGCCAAAATTGTCTAAAGAAAAATTTTCTTCGCGTGAGGATTATTTTAGTTTTATTTTCGTTTGTGGTTTTAGGTAACCTAACCTAACCTAACATAACCTAACCTAACCTTTTCGTAGCGCACTTTGAGTGTAAAAAGTTCAAAAATCGTGAATTTTTAACAGCCAAAATTGTCTAAAGAAAAATTTTCTTCGCGTGAGGATTATTTTAGTTTTATTTTCGTTTGTGGTTTTAGGTAACCTAACCTAACCTAACATAACCTAACCTAACCTTTTCGTGGCGCACTTTGAGTGTAAAAAGTTCAAAAATCGTGAATTTTTAACAGCCAAAATTGTCTAAAGAAAAATTTTCTTCGCGTGAGGATTATTTTAGTTTTATTTTCGTTCGTGGTTTTAGGTAACCTAACCTAACCTAACATAACCTAACCTAACCTTCTCGAGGCGCACTTTGAGTGTAAAAAGTTCAAAAATATGAATTTTTTACAGCCAAAATTGTCTAAAAAAAATTTTTTTCGCGTGAGGATTATTTTAGTTTTATTTTCGTCGTGGTTTTAGGTAACCTAACCTAACCTAACAAAACCTAACCTAACCTTTTCGTGGCGCACTTTGAGTGTAAAAAGTTCAAAAATCGTGAATTTTTAACAGCCAAAATTGTCTAAAGAAAAATTTTCTTCACGTGAGGATTATTTTAGTTTTATTTTCGTCGTGGTTTTAGGTAACCTAACCTAACCTAACAAAACCTAACCTAACCTTTTCGTGGCGCACTTTGAGTGTAAAAAGTTCAAAAATCGTGAATTTTTTACAGCCAAAATTGTCTAAAAAAAATTTTTCTTCGCGTGAGGATTATTTTAGTTTTATTTTCGTTCGTGGTTTTAGGTAACCTAACCTAACCTAACAAAACCTAACCTAACCTTTTCGTGGCGCACTTTGAGTGTAAAAAGTTCAAAAATCGTGAATTTTTAACAGCCAAAATTGTCTAAAAAAAATTTTTCTTCGCGTGAGGATTATTTTTGTTTTATTTTATTATTATTTATTTTTTTTAGGGGGGGTTTCCCCACAGCTAGAGGCCGCGAGGAACGGGTGAGTTTGGCGAGGGGAGATTGGGGGCAGATAAATTCGGAGCGGGTAGATTTGGAACGATTTTTTATTTGGTTAATTTTGGTTTTTCTTATTTGGTTGATTTTATCGTTAAAAATAGAAAAAATGATGCAAAAATAATTGCTACAGAACTTTTCCAGGATAATTGTGAAATACTACAGTAGTTTGGTTTTTCAATTACAAAACAAACGAAAATAAACAATTTTTGAAAGCATTCAGAACGAAGTTTTTGATCGAAAGATGATAATTTTACATTAAATTACTAATTAAATCATTAAATATTTTTTTTTATTTTATATTTTATTTATACTTATTTTTATATTTTATTTATTATTTTATAAATAATAAAAAACAACCGACAATTCTTTATGAAACCCATCAAATTATTCATCACACAGAATGATGAAAGTTATCAAAACTGATTTCGAATAATCAGGGTAGATAATAAACAAATTAAATAAAAAATCTTTTTTTTATTGAATTACAAGATTAATATTGAATTTGAAGTGACAAAATATCCGTTCGAAACGCCATCTGTTATATATAAAGCGAATTTTAAACTAACGTTTAGATTTTAACTTCAAATATCGATATCTCGAAAACGAATCGAGATATCGAAAAATTCCATTCTCCAATTTCGATTTATTTAGACTTAATCAAGCTGAATCCGCGGAAATAGTACCGTCCCCCCTTTTTATATACGCCTATGTAAGTAGTTTATAAAAATGTGCGTAAAATATGAAAAAGAGTCCTACGACGTGTTAATCCGAGTCCGCACCACGCGAATCGGAACACCATCGAGTCCGTCAAACATCCACTCGATTCGCTCGGTTCCCCCAGCACCTAAAACCACGAACGATGACTAATAAGCTCCCATCAAGCATCACCCAGTGTCATGGTACCCAACACACACAGGTGCAATGGCCTCGCGAAGGTGAGGGGCGGGGGGAATAGAAGCTACCTGTCGTAAGTACCAACGCCGGTTAAACTACACAGTATAAGTTTTAGCGCGGTACCATACAGTCGTACTTCGACGTTACATAATGTCACCTGGCCTGCGAATGGCACTAGAAGAATTCACGGGGATTTTTTTTAACTGCCCGTGGTCTTTGAGTGCCATACCCAAAGCCTTTGGTAATATCATCGTTTTCGATAAATTATTATCGGTGCCGATAAAAGTTAACAACGTCTGACGTCAGAAACTTTGTTGTTTGGTTCTAGGAAGTGCTTAGTGTTGCTTACAGTGAGAGTCGTCTAGGTGATCGAATGTTAGAACAAAGAAACTCGATTCGTAAGTTGAGAAAAAACGTTTTTTCTCAATTAATCCATAATAAATTTATAAATAATTAATATACGCGTGGATGTTGCGGTAATACTTTCGATTTAACGGTACCACATTTTTATTTTGAAAAAAAAACAATTTTCCCAGCTATTAATTAAATTAAATTCGCCCTTACAGGGGTAAGAGTGTAAGACGTGGGGGTGGATTTTCATTTTTTAACGTATCTTTTCTCCCAAATTTCCTCCAATTCCTTTAATTCTTTTTTTGAGGGATTTTTTCTGAATAAAACTTTTTAATATCTTTTCTAAACTTATTTAGAATTTTTATTTCTAATAGTTTTTGAATAGAATCAAATTTAACATGTCGTCAAATGTTTTTTTTTGTAATTGATCGAATTAAAACGCTGGTTTATATTTAATTTTGAATGGGGGATGTTATTGCGCGTTTTTTTTTCGAAAATTGTGTGATGAAAAATGATTTTCAAGTTCCCGTTCATTGCTTATTTGTTTTTGATATACTGTTTAATGTTTGTGAATATAAAAAGACGCTACCTCTTTGCATAAAATATTTTTCTTAAATTTTTTCAGTTTTTCTATGTTGTGATATAATTTAGTAATTTGATGGTTTTGGTGGTATGTTTTTTTGGGCTGTTTTGCACTTTGGTAGAGGGATTTAAAATATTCTATTTGTGATGATGAAAAGGGTTGGAAATGTTTTTTTTTTACATGAAAGGAAAGAATTCAAATCAGAATTAAACTTCTGAAAAGACTTTCATAAACAAATTGTTCAACTAATTCAACTCAGAAAACCAACGAATGACAAAACTATTTAATTTAATAACTAATTTGACTCAAACAATTTGATTTGAAACACAAAAACGTCATTTTTAAGCAAAGTCTACTCAGAAAAGCACCTATTAACAAAACTAAGCTGAAAACTATTCATTTTACTGAATTTAAGTCAAAAAATTCGAGTTTTGAAACACAAAAACGTCATTTTATAGCAAACTATTTATTTTAATATGTTTAACTCAAAAAATTTGAGTTTTGAAACTCAAAAACGTCGTTTTTGAGCAAAGTCTACTCAGAAAAGCAACTATTGACAAAACTAAGCGAAAAACTATTCATTTTACTGAATTTAAGTCAAAAAATTCGAGTTTTGAAACACAAAAACGTCATTTTATAGCAAACTATTTATTTTAATATGTTTAACTCAAAAAATTTGAGTTTTGAAACTCAAAAACGTCGTTTTTGAGCAAAGTCTACTCAGAAAAGCTACTATTGATGAAACTAAGCGAAAAACTATTCATTTTACTGAATTTAAGTCAAAAAATTCGAGTTTTGAAACACAAAAACGTCATTTTATAGCAAACTATTTATTTTAATATGTTTAACTCAAAAAATTCGAGTTTTGAAACACAAAAACGTCATTTTATAGCAAACTATTTATTTTAATATGTTTAACTCAAAAAATTTGAGTTTTGAAACTCAAAAACGTCATTTTATAGCAAACTATTTATTTTAATAAGTTTAACTCAAAAAATTTGAGTTTTGAAACTCAAAAACGTCGTTTTTGAGCAAAGTCTACTCAGAAAAGCAACTATTGACAAAACTAAGCGAAAAACTATTCATTTTACTGAATTTAAGTAAAAAAATTTGAGTTTTGAAACACAAAAACGTCGTTTTTTAGCAAAGTCTACTCAGAAAAGCAACTATTGACGAAACTAAGCAAAAAACTATTAATTTTACTGAATTTATGTAAAAAAAACATGTTTTGAAACTAAAAAACGTCGTTTTTGAGCAAAGTCTACTCAGAAAAGCAACTATTGATGAAACTAAGCTAAAAACTATTCATTTTACTGAATTTAAGTCAAAAAATTCGAGTTTTGAAACACAAAAACGTCATTTTATAGCAAACTATTTATTTTAATAAGTTTAACTCAAAAAATTTGAGTTTTGAAACTCAAAAACGTCGTTTTTGAGCAAAGTCTACTCAGAAAAGCAACTATTGATGAAACTAAGCTAAAAACTATTCATTTTACTGAATTTAAGTCAAAAAATTCGAGTTTTGAAACACAAAAACGTCATTTTATAGCAAACTATTTATTTTAATAAGTTTAACTCAAAAAATTTGAGTTTTGAAACTCAAAAACATCGTTTTTGAGCAAAGTCTACTCAGAAAAGCAACTATTGATGAAACTAAGCGGAAAACTATTCATTTTACTGAATTTAAGTCAAAAAATTCGAGTTTTGAAACACAAAAACGTCATTTTATAGCAAACTATTTATTTTAATATGTTTAACTCAAAAAATTTGAGTTTTGAAACTCAAAAACGTCATTTTATAGCAAACTATTTATTTTAATAAGTTTAACTCAAAAAATTTGAGTTTTGAAACTCAAAAACGTCGTTTTTGAGCAAAGTCTACTCAGAAAAGCAACTATTGACAAAACTAAGCGAAAAACTATTCATTTTACTGAATTTAAGTAAAAAAATTTGAGTTTTGAAACACAAAAACGTCGTTTTTTAGCAAAGTCTACTCAGAAAAGCAACTATTGACGAAACTAAGCAAAAAACTATTAATTTTACTGAATTTATGTAAAAAAACATGTTTTGAAACTAAAAAACGTCGTTTTTGAGCAAAGTCTACTCAGAAAAGCAACTATTGATGAAACTAAGCTAAAAACTATTCATTTTACTGAATTTAAGTCAAAAAATTCGAGTTTTGAAACACAAAAACGTCATTTTATAGCAAACTATTTATTTTAATAAGTTTAACTCAAAAAATTTGAGTTTTGAAACTCAAAAACGTCGTTTTTGAGCAAAGTCTACTCAGAAAAGCAACTATTGATGAAACTAAGCTAAAAACTATTCATTTTACTGAATTTAAGTCAAAAAATTCGAGTTTTGAAACACAAAAACGTCATTTTATAGCAAACTATTTATTTTAATAAGTTTAACTCAAAAAATTTGAGTTTTGAAACTCAAAAACATCGTTTTTGAGCAAAGTCTACTCAGAAAAGCAACTATTGATGAAACTAAGCGGAAAACTATTCATTTTACTGAATTTAAGTCAAAAAATTCGAGTTTTGAAACACAAAAACGTCATTTTATAGCAAACTATTTATTTTAATAAGTTTAACTCAAAAAATTTGAGTTTTGAAACTCAAAAACGTCATTTTATAGCAAACTATTTATTTTAATAAGTTTAACTCAAAAAATTTGAGTTTTGAAACTCAAAAACGTCGTTTTCGAGCAAAGTCTACTCAGAAAAGCAACTATTGATGAAACTAAGCGAAAATCTATTTCTTTTACTGAATTTAAGTCAAAAAATTCGAGATTTGAAACACAAAAACGTCATTTTATAGCAAACTATTTATTTTAATATGTTTAACTCAAATAATCTGAGTTTTGAAACTAAAAAACGTCGTTTTTGAGCAAATTCTACTCAGAAAAGCAACTATTGACAAAACTAATCTGAAAACTATTCATTTTACTGAATTTAAGTCAAAAAATTCGAGTTTTGAAACACAAAAACGTCATTTTATAGCAAACTATTTATTTTAATAAGTTTAACTCAAAAAATTTGAGTTTTGAAACTAAAAAACGTCGTTTTTGAGCAAAGTCTACTCAGAAAAGCAACTATTAACAAAACTAAGCTAAAAACTATTCATTTTACTGAATTTAAGTCAAAAAATTCGAGTTTTGAAACACAAAAACGTCATTTTATAGCAAACTATTTATTTTAATAAGTTTAACTCAAAAAATTTGAGTTTTGAAACTCAAAAACGTCGTTTTTGAGCAAAGTCTACTCAGAAAAGCAACTATTAACAAAACTAAGCTAAAAACTATTCATTTTACTGAATTTAAGTCAAAAAATTCGAGTTTTGAAACACAAAAACATCATTTTATAGCAAACTATTTATTTTAATAAGTTTAACTCAAAAAATTTGAGTTTTGAAACTCAAAAACGTCGTTTTCGAGCAAAGTCTACTCAGAAAAGCAACTATTGATGAAACTAAGCGAAAATCTATTTCTTTTACTGAATTTAAGTCAAAAAATTCGAGATTTGAAACACAAAAACGTCATTTTATAGCAAACTATTTATTTTAATATGTTTAACTCAAATAATCTGAGTTTTGAAACTAAAAAACGTCGTTTTTGAGCAAATTCTACTCAGAAAAGCAACTATTGACAAAACTAATCTGAAAACTATTCATTTTACTGAATTTAAGTCAAAAAATTCGAGTTTTGAAACACAAAAACGTCATTTTATAGCAAACTATTTATTTTAATAAGTTTAACTCAAAAAATTTGAGTTTTGAAACTAAAAAACGTCGTTTTTGAGCAAAGTCTACTCAGAAAAGCAACTATTAACAAAACTAAGCTAAAAACTATTCATTTTACTGAATTTAAGTCAAAAAATTCGAGTTTTGAAACACAAAAACGTCATTTTATAGCAAACTATTTATTTTAATAAGTTTAACTCAAAAAATTTGAGTTTTGAAACTCAAAAACGTCGTTTTTGAGCAAAGTCTACTCAGAAAAGCAACTATTAACAAAACTAAGCTAAAAACTATTCATTTTACTGAATTTAAGTCAAAAAATTCGAGTTTTGAAACACAAAAACATCATTTTATAGCAAACTATTTATTTTAATAAGTTTAACTCAAAAAATTTGAGTTTTGAAACTCAAAAACGTCGTTTTCGAGCAAAGTCTACTCAGAAAAGCAACTATTGATGAAACTAAGCGAAAATCTATTTCTTTTACTGAATTTAAGTCAAAAAATTCGAGATTTGAAACACAAAAACGTCATTTTATAGCAAACTATTTATTTTAATATGTTTAACTCAAATAATCTGAGTTTTGAAACTAAAAAACGTCGTTTTTGAGCAAATTCTACTCAGAAAAGCAACTATTGACAAAACTAATCTGAAAACTATTCATTTTACTGAATTTAAGTCAAAAAATTCGAGTTTTGAAACACAAAAACGTCATTTTATAGCAAACTATTTATTTTAATAAGTTTAACTCAAAAAATTTGAGTTTTGAAACTAAAAAACGTCGTTTTTGAGCAAAGTCTACTCAGAAAAGCAACTATTAACAAAACTAAGCTAAAAACTATTCATTTTACTGAATTTAAGTCAAAAAATTCGAGTTTTGAAACACAAAAACGTCATTTTATAGCAAACTATTTATTTTAATAAGTTTAACTCAAAAAATTTGAGTTTTGAAACTCAAAAACGTCGTTTTTGAGCAAAGTCTACTCAGAAAAGCAACTATTAACAAAACTAAGCTAAAAACTATTCATTTTACTGAATTTAAGTCAAAAAATTCGAGTTTTGAAACACAAAAACATCATTTTATAGCAAACTATTTATTTTAATAAGTTTAACTCAAAAAATTTGAGTTTTGAAACTCAAAAACGTCGTTTTCGAGCAAAGTCTACTCAGAAAAGCAACTATTGATGAAACTAAGCGAAAATCTATTTCTTTTACTGAATTTAAGTCAAAAAATTCGAGATTTGAAACACAAAAACGTCATTTTATAGCAAACTATTTATTTTAATATGTTTAACTCAAATAATCTGAGTTTTGAAACTAAAAAACGTCGTTTTTGAGCAAATTCTACTCAGAAAAGCAACTATTGACAAAACTAATCTGAAAACTATTCATTTTACTGAATTTAAGTCAAAAAATTCGAGTTTTGAAACACAAAAACGTCATTTTATAGCAAACTATTTATTTTAATATGTTTAACTCAAATAATCTGAGTTTTGAAACTAAAAAACGTCGTTTTTGAGCAAATTCTACTCAGAAAAGCAACTATTGACAAAACTAATCTGAAAACTATTCATTTTACTGAATTTAAGTCAAAAAATTCGAGTTTTGAAACACAAAAACGTCATTTTATAGCAAACTATTTATTTTAATAAGTTTAACTCAAAAAATTTGAGTTTTGAAACTAAAAAACGTCGTTTTTGAGCAAATTCTACTCAGAAAAGCAACTATTCACAAAACTAATCTGAAAACTATTCATTTTACTGAATTTAAGTCAAAAAATTCGAGTTTTGAAACACAAAAACGTCATTTTATAGCAAACTATTTATTTTAATAAGTTTAACTCAAAAAATTTGAGTTTTGAAACTAAAAAACGTCGTTTTTGAGCAAAGTCTACTCAGAAAAGCAACTATTAACAAAACTAAGCTAAAAACTATTCATTTTACTGAATTTAAGTCAAAAAATTCGAGTTTTGAAACACAAAAACGTCATTTTATAGCAAACTATTTATTTTAATAAGTTTAACTCAAAAAATTTGAGTTTTGAAACTCAAAAACGTCGTTTTTGAGCAAAGTCTACTCAGAAAAGCAACTATTAACAAAACTAAGCTAAAAACTATTCATTTTACTGAATTTAAGTCAAAAAATTCGAGTTTTGAAACACAAAAACATCATTTTATAGCAAACTATTTATTTTAATAAGTTTAACTCAAAAAATTTGAGTTTTGAAACTCAAAAACGTCGTTTTCGAGCAAAGTCTACTCAGAAAAGCAACTATTGATGAAACTAAGCGAAAATCTATTTCTTTTACTGAATTTAAGTCAAAAAATTCGAGATTTGAAACACAAAAACGTCATTTTATAGCAAACTATTTATTTTAATATGTTTAACTCAAATAATCTGAGTTTTGAAACTAAAAAACGTCGTTTTTGAGCAAATTCTACTCAGAAAAGCAACTATTGACAAAACTAATCTGAAAACTATTCATTTTACTGAATTTAAGTCAAAAAATTCGAGTTTTGAAACACAAAAACGTCATTTTATAGCAAACTATTTATTTTAATAAGTTTAACTCAAAAAATTTGAGTTTTGAAACTAAAAAACGTCGTTTTTGAGCAAAGTCTACTCAGAAAAGCAACTATTGACAAAACTAAGCTAAAAACTATTAATTTTACTGAATTTAAGTAAAAAAACATGAGTTTTGAAACTAAAAAACCTAATTTTTGTCCAATCCCAGCTATACATGAGTTCCAAAAGTATTTTCTATCTAATGATGTACTTTCTCAAATTAACACCTGTTATATTTGATTTTTAAACTTTTTATAGAAAAAATAAACGTCACTAAATCAAATTTGAAAGATATTAATTCGATTTTTATTTGTATAAATAGATAAATTTGAAAAAAAACACTTTTATGTAATGTCCGACGTTTAAAAAGCTCGATAATTATTTACCCAAATATGATCCTTTTAAAAATAGATTACTAGTCAAATAACGAATATTTATTTTAATAATTTCAGTTTCTTTTCGTAGGCAATTTATAGTTCGGGGAATTATTTTCCTTTTGCAATATAGTCAATGAAAATTATTCCAAAAAAACCGACGCCACGACATTTCCTGCAGATGGAACGGTTGTTGTCTTCCTTGGAGTCAGTTCTCCCTTTCCAGTCAATTGTTTTGATTGTTATTTTGTATCGGATGTGAAGTAATGGACCCACGTTTCATCCCTGGTTATGAAACATTGCCAAACACTCGATGGAAACATCTTCGCGACGCTGTTTTTGTTCCATCTTGCGCACAGCTTTCTCATAACTAAATTTTCAGTGAATATGCACTTTTTGAAACACCTACTATATCTACTAGCTAGCGCACTTTCAGTCGACAATCATCTAGTACCAATTTGTGGATTTTCTTCAACATTTCTTGAGTTATCACCTCATTTGGTCTACCATTGTGTTGTTGGTCTTCGCAAATCGTTCAGTCTCGTCTAAACTTTACTACTCAATATTTTACTGTTAAAAACGAAGGAGTAGTCTCACCCAGAGTAGAATCTAGTTCAGATTTTATATTGGTTGTGCTAAAGCCTTTGTTTGCTACCAAACAAAAACTAATACAGTGTTTTTTTTTGGGGTTGTAATGCAGGCGTTCAAGCTCAAAACGGTGTCAAATATCCGAATTCTGCAGCTCCGATTTTCCTGAAAATTTACAATTAAGCACATCCCACCCTCCATATCAAGATCTATATGGTCGCAAGGTGTGCAAATTGTTTTCGAGGGGTGAAAACCTACCCTTATCGAAAAATACCAATATTATAGTTTTTCCTACTTTTTTTCAATTCAAATGTTTTTCGTTTACGCAGTATGAATATCTTAACATATTTTATAATAGAAAAATTATATATTTTAAAGTATAAACCCTTAAAAATCTTTAAAAACTACCCTTAAAATGAAAATAATACAGAAACACATTTTTTAACGATTTAAAACGTTGCAATTTCATTTTTACCGTGAAAAATTCATATTATTTTAATAAAATTTAATTGGTTATTAATTTTTATTATTCAACCCTTAAAAACTACCCTGTTTTCAGAGAATGAAATAAAAATAAATCTAATCACTGCATTCTTTTTGGTATTAAAATTTCTTGTCTCTATTTCTTGTCTCTATTTAATGTAATTTTTAATTGTCTATACCCTGTCAACCCCTAAGAACCACCCTTTTGATAAAAAACAGAAAAAGAAATTTTTTAATGACTGTTAATGTTTTGATTTTGAATTATTTAGGTATTCAAGTGTATTTTCCAAACACGAAGTGATTTTTCATCCTCTACAACCTGACACCCCTTAATAACCACCCCTTTACCAAAAATACAATAAAATCACATCATAAAAATAACTATTTTAAAGTAATTTTTATGTTAGAAGGGCTTGAAACCCTCCATATTTTATTAATAAATGATCAAAGGGGTGTGTGATTAATTTGGTTATAACTCCGTCAATTTTCATGCTACAAAAAAAAATAAAAGAGCAAAATAATCGTCATGAAAAATGCTTTAATTTGATAGTTTATTTGTTTTTGTATCTTTCATAGTTATGGAGAAAAAATGAGCAAAATTTTTTTTTTTCAAAAATCAAAAAAAAATTATTATTTAATGCTCATTTTTTCCAAAATTATGCATTTCTAATCAGCCAAATTTCTATATGTCGTAAATAACATCCAAATAAAGTATTTGGTACAAGGAATAAGTTTATTTTTGACTTTCAATGAAATGGCATTAGTTTTAGTGTAATTGTTTTTTTTTTAGCTTTTATTATTTTACATCATATCTCATCGAAATTTCAATCGAAACGAGTTTTATTAGTAGTCATTTGGAAGGTCTTTTTAAGCTCTTTAAAAAGTATTCCATGACTTTTTGTTGAAAAATGTACCGTTTTTTCGTTATTTGAGGTTAAATTCTCAATTACTTAAAACAAAAGCTATTCAAATATCTATAATTTGCTTTAGGTAGAATATTAAGATGTCAAAATATAGCTCAAATTCTTTGTTTTTTTATAAGCTTCAATTTTGTTTATTACACTTTTTTCTATAAAATGCATCATTACAGAGTTATACGTAAAAAACTATTAAAAAATGCGGTTTTTTGACGTATTTTTCAATTGCGAATAACTCAAAAACTACCGATTTGGCGAAACAACTTTATATAACATTTATTACTCTAAATTCGCTGATATTTCGATTTCTGGGGTTATTTTGGGTGAAAAATTCTCTACCCCCGAAAAGTGGTGACATCCCCCCGGGCTGGGGGAGGAGTTTGCACACTTCGACGCCATTAGATCTCGCTTTTTGTATACACACTTGTCACCTGTCAAAATTTCAAATAAATCGATGATGCATCAAAGAATTCGGAGGGAAAATGCTTTTGAAGCAGATTTTGAAGAAACTACTGTCAAAACCACGTGAACTGAAGAAAAATATTATAAAGAAATGAAAGTTATTATTGAACAATTCGAAAGTGTTGTATTTCAACAAGCGCGAGCTAATAATCGTGGTTTGAAATTAGATTGATTTTTATAAAACGTACGCCACTGATTTGCATGCGAATCCTTCTGTCAGTCGCGTCAGGTTGATATAATCTTCTTTTTTTTTTTTAACTTCTTCTCTAGATAATCACGATTATAACGGCATTAGAGTATTCTACAAGAGTGACGGCTGGTTTTACTACCACTTTTAGTATAATCAACATTTGCAATCCACAATACCGAAGATTATACAAATAAAATGATTTTGTAAATTAGGTTAGGTAAATAATAACATTAGTTTTTATATTACAGTTGGAAATTATTTTTATTTCGCTAATAGGCAACTTCCGGTTATAAATAAAAACAACTAGATCGATTTTGATATTTATTTGGTTCCATTCGTTTTCCAGGTCGTTCCAAAGATGTGAAATGGAAGTTGGACACTGCTTTTTAACTTCCCTGTCCAATTTATCACACAATAAATGAATCGGGCCAAATAATCACTTCCATAACATTCTTCCTCTTCAATTTTCTCAAGCACAGCTTCGAGGAATGCTTAGGATCGTTGTTATACATTTTCTGCTGATTATTTACTAACCAGAACCACACGTTGCTCTAAAATTCATTGTTTCTTTGACCTGCGCACAAACGCTGATCGATTAGACCCAAATTTTGACTCACCACTCAATAAAACTTTCCCCCATTCTTCTGGTGTCCAATTTTTAGGTTATTTAGCCCACTGCAGCCTCTTAATTTCACGTTGTTGTCTTCTTTTCCACCTTTCCGAAAATTTCCAGCTTTCCGCAATCTCCTTTTCTCCAAAATCCTTCCATTGTTCACCAGGTTTCCAGTCGTCCTTCCTCCAAAATATCCCCAAACCCTCAATGAGCCTCCGACGTGTTTTACAGTCGAAATGACACAAGGATCTAAAATTCATTCTCTCTTGGACCTGCGCACAAACACTGGTCGATTAGACCCAAATTTTGACTCATCACTCAATAAAACCCTCCCCCATTCTTCTGGTGTCCAATTTTTATGTTATTTAACCCACTGCAGCCTCTTAATTTCACGTTGAAGTCTTCATTTTCACCTTTCCGAAAAATTCCAGCTTCTCGCATTCTCCTTTCCATTCCAGAAGTACCCAAAGACAGATCCTTAGATTCCTTGTTCAGAGTTGCTATTTCTGAGCTTGTGAGTCGTCGATCACGGTTACTGATCATTACAAAAAGTTTTTTTCTTTCACCGGTTTCCTAGTGGATGTATATCCACCAGGACGACCACCTACAAGTTGGTATGAAAGCTGGTCTTCAACGTCCCAGCTGCAGCTAGGCAACCATTGATGCAAACACAGAACTAAGTCTCAACGTACGATGAAGAAAAAGAAGAAGTTTTTGTCTATGGAAATTAATTTATTATTGCGGTTGATTTAGTGTAAACCATTCGCCGAGACCAAAATTTAACTGTACAATTTTAAATAAAATGCTATTCCAAGCAATGAGTTTTGTTTTTTTTTTTTAAACATTAAAAACGATTTCGCAATAGAATCATAAATGGAACGATCGAATGATGTTGAGGATATTATTTTACGGCTGTTATTGTCATCGTTTGTGCATGAATCCAATCAAAACACAGTTTAAATCGCGACCCTCGACGGTGAAGCTTTTCACGTATTACAACATCGACCGTAGTAAAAAAATTAATAAATTAAACAGTAAGTGTCCGAGATGTACATTTAAAATGAATTTTACGAGTTAATCTACATTACAATACGTGTAAGTGATTATACAAGGTCTTTCGAATTTAAAACGCTTTCATATTTTTTATCAAAAAACATTCGTGGTTAGAGTTAAAAATGATGAACTTTATTTTTATTGGCATTGACAACAACTATTAATTAAAACGAAAAAGAATGGATAAATCTCGAGAGACGCGTTTAAAAACGTGCTAGCTAACCTTCGATAAGAAGACGGCATGAAAAAAAGAAGAAGAAAAAGTCGAAAAAATTAGTTTTGATATAGGAATACTGTAGGGTGAAAATTTTATACTAAAACAACTCAAATCACAAATCCCTATGGTCGAATTCAATAAAGTATCGAATCACAAACTTTTATGGTACCTGGTCTGAACTAGAGATGGCGTTAGTTGCTTCAAAAACTATATTGTAATAGAAAGTACAAGATCTATACGTCATATGTTACAAGTTTGAAGATGCCACGATAAAGGCTTTAGTACAACCAATATAAAAGCTGATTACTTAGATTACTACATCGTTATTAACGGTAAAATATTGAGTAGTAAGTTTAGACGAGACTGGACGATCTACAAAGACCAGCAGCACAATGGTCGACTCAAGAAATGTTGAAGCAATTCCATAAATTTGGTCGATTTTCATATAAAAATGTACTCAATCGGGCTTATAATGTGGACGATGTAATATCAGAAGAACCCCCCGATTGTTTTTGGTATAAAATCGTTGGGGGTGCGGAATTCTATCGGAAAATTCCCAAATAAACATAATTTCATTAACATAGATGTCAATTTGGTCGATTTTCATATAAAAATGTACAAAATCGGGCTTATAATGTGGACGATGTAATATCAGATGAACCCCCCGATTGTTTCGGGTATAAAATCGTTGGGGTGCGAAATTCCATCGGAAAATTTCTAAATAAACATAATTTGATTAACACAGATGCCAATTTGGTCGATTTTCATATAAAAATGTACTAAATCAGGCTTATAATGTGGACGATGTAATATCAGATGAACCCCCCGATTGTTTTGGGTATAAAATCGTTGGGGGTGCGAAATTATATCGGAAAATTCCCAAATAAACATAATTTCATCAACACAGATGCCAATTTGGTCGATTTTCATATAAAAATGTACTCAATCGGGCTTATAATGTGGACGATGTAATATCAGAAGAACCCCCCGATTGTTTTTGGTATAAAATCGTTGGGGGTGCGGAATTCTATCGGAAAATTCCCAAATAAACATAATTTCATTAACATAGATGTCAATTTGGTCGATTTTCATATAAAAATGTACAAAATCGGGCTTATAATGTGGACGATGTAATATCAGATGAACCCCCCGATTGTTTCGGGTATAAAATCGTTGGGGATGGAAAATTCCATCGGAAAATTCCTAAATAAACATAATTTGATTAACACAGATGCCAATTTGGTCGATTTTCATATAAAAATGTACTAAATCGGGATTATAATGTGGAAGATGTAATATCAGATAAACCCCCTGATTGTTTCGGGTATAAAATCGTTGGGGGTGCGAAATTCCATCGGAAAATTCCCAAATAAACATAATTTCATTAACACAGATGCCAATTTGGTCGATTTTCATATAAAAATGTACTAAATCAGGCTTATAATGTGGACGATGTAATATCAGATGAACCCCCCGATTGTTTTTGGTATAAAATCATTGGGGGTGCGAAATTCCATCGGAAAATTCCCAAATAAACATAATTTCATTAACACAGATGCCAATTTGGTCGATTTTCATATAAAAATGTACTAAATCGGGATTATAATGTGGAAGATGTAATATCAGATAAACCCCCCGATTGTTTCGGGTATGAAATCGTTGGGGTGCGAAATTCCATCGGAAAATTTCCAAATAAACATAATTTGATTAACATAGATGTCAATTTGGTCGATTTTCATATAAAAATGTACTAAATCAGGCTTATAATGTGGATGATGTAATATCAGATGAACCCCCCGATTGTTTTGGGTATAAAATCGTTGGGGGTGGAAAATTCCATCGGAAAATTCCCAAATAAACATAATTTCATCAACACAGATGCCAATTTGGTCGATTTTCATATAAAAATGTACAAAATCGGGCTTATAATATGGACGATGTAATATCAGATGAACCCCCCGATAGTTTCGGGTATAAAATCGTTGGGGTGCGAAATTCCATCGGAAAATTTCTAAATAAACATAATTTGATTAACACAGATGCCAATTTGGTCGATTTTCATATAAAAATGTACGAAATGTTATGAATAGTGTGGAAGGTAGAGGGATTAAATAATGTTGGTTTTTCCTAAAACGTGATATCAGATAATTCGGAGAAAATCAATTTAATTACAAGTTATCATGAAAATAAGAAGATTATAGAATAAAGATAACCTGGAATTTCGAAAAAATGGCAACTTGAGTGTCCTTGGTTGAGGCGTCGAAGGATAATTGTTTTTTCAAGGATTTGTTCGGGAAATCGCGCCCAGTTTAATGTATTTGTGATTACGACGACACTCGATGCGAGGAAAATGTCGAAGATCTGGGTGTTATTGAACTCCTGCCACGTCCAACGTTTAGTTCGGACCTTGCACCGTCAGATTAATATTTCAAAGGTATAAAAACGATGGGCTATACTTCAAATACTAAAACTTTTTATTTGTATACGATTATTTTGATAAACAAAGCGAATATTTTTTATGAGATAAGAAATTGACAAATAGGAAACAATGAGAAGAAAGGAAATAATAAATCATGTTCTAGATGTGAAACTTATTTATATTTAAACCACAAAAACGTACAACGTAACGGATTTAAGATGTCAGTGAACTTCTAATATTAACGAACCATTGAAAAAAAAAAAGATTTTTCTATATTAATTAATGTCTGTGTTTCCTGTTTGCAAAAAAATCATTTTTTTGTTCGATATTTATCTAAAAAGTAACACATAATATATTCCACTGGGACTAAATAACCCCATTGGTTTGAGTGATCAACAAAACTGGGGAAAAAAAGGTTCTCCACCTAAAATGCATCCCTAAAACAACGAACAGGACTTTAATCTTCTTTCCTACTCGCTCTTTTCTTTAAGATAGTGTTATTTTTTCTTCTGTCTCAATTTTCGCGTTGAATGTGTGTTTTTCGTACCCCCTAGCCAACATATTATGACTTAAACCACTTCGGATACCTCGGGTATTCTATTCCGGTGTAACAGAGCCAGATTTTGGTGTGGATACTCCATTTTCTCTTGGTCCAAGTCTCCGGGCTCTGATCATCCACCGTATAGTCCAGATCTGGTCCACAGTGACTAGTAAACTCAAAAAAATACTCCCGGTAAGAAATTGATAACAAATGAAGAAGCAGTTGATGAAATTGAAGCCTATTTTGATTCAAAAGACAAATCCTTCTACAAGAACGTCATCTAGGAGTTAAAGAAGCGTTTGGAATGATCGTATTGATCTTGGAGGAGATTATGGGATGAGTAAAATCGATTTTTGGTAAAAAAAGTGTTTTTCTTAGTTAGTCAAACGACTTATTGAGTGTTGTTTCAACTCATTTTCGTGATTTTCAATATTATGTGTTTTTGGTACACTCTAGCCAAAATACTATGACTTAAATCACTTCCTGTGGATATTTCTGTCTCATGATCCAGCTTGGATACCTCAGGTATTCTATTCCGGTGTAACAGAGCCAGATTTTGGTGTGGATACTCCATCTTCTCTTGGTCCAAGTCTCTGGGCTCTGATCATCCACAGTATAGTCCAGATCTGGTCCACAGTGACTAGTAAACTCAAATTAATGCTCCCGGTAAGAAATTGATAACAAATGAAGAAGCAATTGCTAAAATTGAAGCCTATTTTGATTCAAAAGACAAATCCTTCTACAAGAACGTCATCTAGGAGTTAAAGAAGCGTTTGGAATGATCGTATTGATCTTGGAGGAGATTATGGGATGAGTCAAATCGATTTTTGGTAAAAAAAGTGTTTTTCTTAGTTAGTCAAACGACTTATTAAGTGTTGTTTCAACTCATTTTCGTGATTTTCAATATTATGTGTTTTTGGTACACTCTAGCCAAAATACTATGACTTAAATCACTTTTTGTGGATATTTCTGTCTCATGATCCAGCTTGGATATCTCAGGTATTCTATTCCGGTGTAACAGAGCCAGATTTTGGTGTGGATACTCCATCTTCTCTTGGTCCAAGTCTCCGGGCTCTGATCATCCACCGTATAGTCCAGATCTAGTCCCCAGTGACTAGTAAACTCAAAAAAATACTCCCGGTAAGAAATTAACCTCAAATGAAGAAGCAGTTGATGAAATTGAAGCCTATTTTGATTTAAAAGACAAATCCTTCTACAAGAACGTCATCTAGGAGTTAAAGAAGCGTTTGGAATGATCGTATTGATCTTGGAGGAGATTATGGGATGAGTAAAATCGATTTTTGGTAAAAAAAGTGTTTTTCTTAGTTAGTCAAACGACTTATTGAGTGTTGTTTCAACTCATTTTCGTGATTTTCAATATTATGTGTTTTTCGTACACTCTAGCCAAAATACTATGACTTAAATCACTTCCTGTGGATATTTCTGTCTCATGATCCAGCTTGGATACCTCAGGTATTCTATTCCGGTGTAACAGAGCCAGATTTTGGTGTGGATACTCCATCTTCTCTTGGTCCAAGTCTCCGGGCTCTGATCATCCACCGTATAGTCCAGATCTAGTCCCCAGTGACTAGTAAACTCAAAAAAATACTCCCGGTAAGAAATTAACCTCAAATGAAGAAGCAGTTGATGAAATTGAAGCCTATTTTGATTTAAAAGACAAATCCTTCTACAAGAACGTCATCTAGGAGTTAGAGAAGCGTTTGGAATGATCGTATTGATCTTGGAGGAGATTATGGGATGAGTCAAATCGATTTTTGGTAAAAAAAGTGTTTTTCTTAGTTAGTCAAACGACTTATTAAGTGTTGTTTCAACTCATTTTCGTGATTTTCAATATTATGTGTTTTTCGTACACTCTACTCAAAATACTATGACTTAAATCACTTCCTGTGGCTATTTCTGTCTCATGATCCAGCTTGGATACCTCAGGTATTCTATTCCGGTGAAACAGAGCCAGATTTTGGATACTCTGGGTTCTCATCATCCACCTTATAGTCCAGATCTGATCCCAAGTGACTAGTAAACTATTCGATACTCTTCATTTTCACGTTATAATTCAGTTTAAAGCGCTTCCAGACAAAAGTAAAGGTAATGGCATAAACTATTTATATTAATGATGTTCTTTCTAATTATTCCAGCTTATTACGGGACATTCTGTATAAACTCTATTATTTATTAACAATCGTTCATCACGCATATCAAAACTATTCATATTAAATTCCATTTTAACAAAAAACTTTGTTGTAACAAACGAATTAGTAAAACTATGGTCTATAATGAATTTCCGGTTTTTTTTTTATTTTCACAGGCTACTGAATCCGTTGTCACAACCAAAAATAGTTTTGAATTTTATTTGTTAAATAAAAATTTCTCAAATTTATATCGTAAACAAATGAAATTTTCATTTTTCATATTTCATTTCATATTTTCGTACGCGCCATCTAGTGGTAAACCTCGGCACCACTTTTGTTGTATTTTTTTTTCCTCGCGGCCGTTCTTACTCGCCCAGTACGTCTCCATAGGTTATTATAATGAATTTAATGACAATGGCTTTAGATTTCATTATAGTAACATCAAAATCCGTGTAGAATTAATCAAATAAACTTTAAAGTGGCGCAGTCAGTAGGATACTGAAAGGGATTTTATAGTAAATAATCATTTGGTTCGGTGATAAGAAGAATTTACGTAACAAGAAAGAAGAAAATAGAATTATTAAGAAGAAATGAAGATAACCAAAATTCTGTAAGTCGCTCATTCCTTTTAATCACGTCCTTCACCACAAGAGAACGCAGCCCCATTGTTTGTCTCCACTGGCAAATCTTCTCGATCAGCTGGGGTTAATTTGATGGCAGTAGCTGACCTTTTTAATTCAAGGTCAGCAGCCTTAAGTCTTCTTCTCATTGTCCAGATCACTCACAGCCAATCCTCGCGTTTCTCTGAGGTCTTGTTAGGTTAGGTGTTTATTTTTTCCTCTGCAGCTATTGGTTTTTGGAAAAAATTAAAAAATGTCCATAAAACCATCCACGGTGAGCAAATTTTCAATTTGTAGTCCGTTGCTAGATTTCAACAATGCATCCTGAATAATGAATACCGAATAAAAAATTTGTTTTTCTTTGTTATTAGCATTATATAGTTAAGTTGATTGTAAACACATTATATAACAAACTCTTCATAATTAAATAACATTCATCCAAAATTTGTGAATACTTTTTCAATAAATATAACAAATTTAGTTGATTTATAGTTATGAACTCGTCCCGAAATGAACCGGGGAGCCGGCCCTATCAGGTTATAAGTCTAAAATTTGACGTTTTGTTTTTATATATGTTTTTATCATTTGTTTACGTTGTTTTTTCTCAACTAATTCCTAGGAAGGTCTTTCTATTTATATTAGTTTCTAGAATTGTCGAGAAATTCGTTTTGGGTATATAAACGAGTTTGTTTAGCGGAGTTAGTTGGTTTATCATAAATTTAATTTAAATAAAGTATAATATAACTGGGATATAGTCTATTTTAAGTGCGAGAGAGTAATCAAACGTTGGAATTATGACTTCGCTTTTGTTGTTCGAATTAAATCGTGGTCGTACTTCGCTACAGGATGAATTTCGTGAAGCTCGTCGTCCAAAATCGGGTGTTGTGCCAAAAAACATCGATGCTGATATTGCAAAATCGTCATGTGACATACCGTGAGATTGAGGCATACCTGGACATCAATTCCGCACTCATACTTTTAATATTGCATGAAAATTTGGTTGCCAGAATGATTTATTCGATTTAGATAACGCATAATTTGACATTCGTTCAAAAAAAAGCGCAAAGAAATGATGAAAAAGACGAATTATGGATTCTATGCTGATGAGGTCGAAACTAGGCAACAATCGATTGTATTACACAACACCTGGTCTATCGACAACAATGGAGCGAGGGATATTGAACTAAATTTGGAAATAGTGCGTCAGATGTGTATTTGGATAACTGGGGATACCACGTTTTTAAAAAACGCGCCGCTTTCTCTACCTCATGGTGATATTTTTGCCAAAACGTGTGTCGTACTATTTACAACGTTCGTACGCCGAAACTATTGATTTTAGGAAAAAAAGGTTATGACATAAATTGTAGAAAATTTTGTTTACAATCATTTTGTATAGATATATTTTTCTCGTAAAATGCACCGGAAACGAGTTATAATCAAAAAACTGATTTTAGACGCCATTTTTTCAATATGGCTGCTCGAGCGGCGAAGATACGAAGCGGCAAAGTTAAAATTCGGAAAGAACACGACAAAATCTATAAAATTACCAATTTTCATAACTCCCGAAAACCTTTCCAGTTAATCTTTATTTTTTGCACAAATTGACTGTACTATATCCTGAAAAATTTTTTTAAAAGTACAGCAGCTTGTTACGTATCAAAATATCCGCATATTATTCGACATGGTTTCAATATCGACTGATAATTTTTGTGACAGCAGATTAAAGAATCGAAATTGTAAAATGTACATTTTGAAATTGAAATTGAAAATTACTTAATAGTACAATTTGCGGTGCATACCATACCAAATTTGTACAATTTACATAACAATAACAAATTAAGTTGTTTTAATTTTTTTTTTCATAATACTGTACAGGATTTCCTATTGATTTTCAATACAAAACGAATAGTTTTATTATTTTCTAAAGTTCTATGAATATTTCGACTACAAAAGCGTGTATACAAAATTGAGAATATAAAGGGTGTCCCAAAATTAACGCAAGACCTTAATTAAACAGTTTTTAAGTGGAATAAGGTTATTTAGAATGGAAAATAACTTCCCATAACCATTCTGCATAAATCTAAATGAATTTCGTTGATGTTGAGTCTCCAACTTTAACGCACGCGTGGTTGTGGGTTAGGTTGTTGACGTTAACCCATAAAAAAAATCTAGTGGTGTTAAATCACGCGATCTAGGAGGCCAATTCTAATCATAGTACACGACCTGGGGATGTCTCATGCAGTAATTGAAGTGTTTCATGGGAATGTATACACCAAACACGGACACTTTGTGGATGCGTTTGTTTTTCGACAAGAATTTGGTGTCCACGACGCCGAATCGAGGTTCCTGCTTCGATATTGACATTCGATCGATCTTTTTCGGAGGAACCAGTACATTTGGCATCTCCAACTGATCCTGTATCCACGAATATTCCTACAATACGAAATCCGTTGTAATAAGTCTGTCTACCTCAAAAGCTTCCGGGTGACTTGGGAGGAACCGCCCCAAATCCCGGTAAAAAGGGGTTCGAGCACCTCCAAGAATATCTTCTACATATTTATTTATCGTTATTTATTTGAAATATCGTTGAATGAGTTACCTTGTATAAGTTAGTCGTTCAGGTTCACCTGGTATGAAATTGAAATAACAAATCATGATGGTATTCAATTTCCTCTTTAGGTAACTTCTAAATAATATATAATGGTGGTTACCATAGTTCTCACAAACATTTCAAGGTCGAAAATAATAAAAATAATTGATGATGGGGATATACCCACTCTCACAAAATTTGATTGTTGCTTCGCGTTGGAATCTCGACTTGAAATGTGGATATTCCGTAGGATTTAATTATAAATAAACGTATCGAGACGAAACGTGCAAATTTCGAAGGTTTTATTTGATGAAATATTCGTTAGAACGGTTTGGAAAACGTAGCAAAAAAACCGTAGTTTCCAATCGTTTTCTAATGGATCGTTATCGGTTTCTTATTCGATGTTAATCCTCTTCTTCAGTGACCGCCATTTTTCGTTCCTCTCAAGCCCATTCCACAAATGATCTATAGGATTCAAGTCGTTATCCTGCGCTAGGATGAAGTTTTCCCTTCCATCCGGAAATCTCCTCCAAAAGTAACGTTTTCTTTTATGCGAAACTGCAAGAATCTTCCTGATCTTCCGTCAATTCGACCTCTTCCATCTCTACCATGAAGGCACGCTCTGCTTTCGTCTTAGAAGAGAACGAAGCCCCATTGTTCGCCACTCCAATTGCTTCCATTGGAACCAGAAACCTCCTGCAAATTGTAGACGGGCTGCTTGGTGAGTTGGAGTTAATTTGGGATCAGTAGCTGGCCTTAAGTCTTCTTCCAACTGTCCGGCCACTCATAGCCATTCCTAGCGTTTCTTGGAGGTCTTGTTAGACTTAAACACCAGTGGGGACTCAATTTCTTAGCGATGTATTGATGATGAATCGGTTATCTCTTGAAATGCCCGCCAAAACCATCCAGAAACCTCCTGCTTGTGCTTTCTGGCAAATCGTAGACGGGCTGCTTGGTGAGCTGGGGTTAATTTGGGATCAGTAGCTGGCCATAAGTCTTCTTCCAACTGTCCGGCCGCTCATAGCCATTCCTAGCGTTTCTTGGAGGTCTTGTTAGACTTGAACTCCAGTGGGGACTCAATTTCTTAGCGATGTATTGATGATGAATCGGTCATCTCTTGAAAAGCCCGCCAAAACCATCCAGAAACCTCCTGCTTGTGCTTTCTGGCAAATCGTAGACGGGCTGCTTGGTGAGCTGGGGTTAATTTGGGATCAGTAGCTGGCCTTAAGTCTTCTTCCAACTGTCCGGCCACTCATAGCCATTCCTAGCGTTTCTTGGAGGTCTTGTTAGACTTAAACACCAGTGGGGACTCAATTTCTTAGCGATGTATTAATGATGAATCGGTCATCTCTTGAAAAGCCCGCCAAAACCATCCAGAAACCTCCTGCTTGTGCTTTCTGGCAAATCGTAGACGGGCTGCTTGGTGAGCTGGGGTTAATTTGGGATCAGTAGCTGGCCTTAAGTCTTCTTCCAACTGTCCGGCCGCTCATAGCCATTCCTAGCGTTTCTTGGAGGTCTTGTTAGACCTGAACGCCAGTGGGGACTCATCGGTCATCTCTCTTGGGCGCCTTTATAACTTGTTTTGTCCATTCTCAGGTAGAATTCTTGCATGTTGTTAACTAAGATGTATTTGGGTCGATGTTTGATGGCTAACTGATAGGGGTTGGACAGGTAGATAACCTTTTATAAGGGTCAGTAACCCCTAATTAGCATAAAAAGGGTGATTACCAATCGTAAAATAAAATTGGACTGTTAGAACAAGTAACATTTTAGATTTTACGTTAACTTTTCAAAAGAAAAAAAGTTTAAATGTACCTCAAATATATTCGATATTCTTTTAGATTCTCATTCTAACGGAAACGGTAATTACATCAAAGTTATGTTGGTATTCCAGTTATTTTATATTTCATAAAATCTTCACAATGACTATCAACTCAACAATCACGATTTACATGAATTATTCCAATCGGAATTCTGTTAACAGGTGCTACAGTTATTTTAACGTAAGCGGTAAACACTTTAGAATCGAATTTGCCGACGTGGGGCCCACGCCACACAGGGTGGAAACTCGACACGAATTTGCTCTGGGAAAAAATTTTTGGCGTTGTCAAATTAGTGCCAATATGAACTAAGTTGAACTTACGAGAGGACTAGGTTGATAAAAACCGAAATTACGTTCATCATATCGTTAAACATTTAAAAGTTAGTTTAAAGATTTAATGTAAACAAACAATTTGTATAAATAAACAAAGCGTGAACTAATTTGGGATAAATATCTCAAGGAAAGATTGGTGGATGGACTGAATGGGGCTAAATTTGGTAGGCGTAAGTACCATGAAGAAAAAAAAGCGAGTTCTTAAACAAATGCGGCCAATAATTATTATAAATTCGTTCGACGAGATCAAAATTTCAATACGATTGTTGTCAAATTAATGCCAATATGAACCAAGTTAAACTTACGCGAGGACTAGGTTGATAAAAACCGAAATTACGTTCAGCATATCGTTAAACATTTAATAGTTAGTTTAAAGATTTAATGTAAACAAACGTAAGATTGTAAATAAAAAAAAAACCATTTTTAAGTTAGGTTAAGTTGAATTAAGTTAGGTTAAGCTCGTTCTAGGTGTTATTTCAAACTATCTGAGTTATTTCTTGTCAAATTATACCATTTCTTGTACAACTACACTTTTTCATTTCCCAAATAAATGGTTGCATGATTTGATATTATTTATGAATCACCCTGTATAGTTTTGTACTGTTTTCTCGGTGTTTTTTTTTCTCTGTGTATTGATACAAAACTATCCAAATACGAAATAAGTTTTATGTAATAGAAGACAACCTTTATATTAATCATACTGAAAGTGTAAGTTACTTTTTGTATTTATTTTTTAAAATGTATCACATTCGGTTACAATACGAGGTTTATTTTAAATAAATTAGCATGCCTTACATAAATCACGATAGCTACACGATTCGTCGGTAAAATTTTTTGACTTTTAGATTGATGTCGAATTTTGTAAACAGTGCGATCGATCAGTTATTTAACCATCGGTATGATAACATCGTCAGATGGTCTCCTTTTTTTATAGAGAGATATTTCAAATAGCCGAAATATTTTTGAAAATACGAGGGTACCTCCAATAATCACAGGTGTTTCTTGATTGATGATAATCGAAAATTGATAAATCGATTTCAATACTAACAGTAATATAGGTTACGTTTATACAAGAAATCACGAAAAATAATGTAATACAAAAAATAATTTTTCAATATACAGGGTGTCCCACGACGAGTTAAAACTATCTGTATATGTGGTAAAATACTCGTAGTAAAATCATGAAAGTTTCTACGTTTAAGTTTTCGGATACGATCTTTCAAATTAAAATATTTTCAAAGATGGACGACTTCCGATTCTACCGGAAGTCGACGGTAACTTTGTTATATTAAATAAAACACCCTGTATATTAATAAATTTTGAAATCTACGTGAAATTTTAGTATGTTTTTATATAAAAATTTTTTTCGAAAAATTCATACTTTTTGAGTTATTAATTTTTTTATATAAGATTTGACTGTTGCGGACCCTTATAAATTATTTTTTTACAAAGATACCCTTAAAGATATGACAATGGTTTTTAGTCGGATGCTTTTATAAAAATCGGAAATATTTGAATCTACGTTACAAAATTGTTCATTTTATACAGGGTGTATATAAAAAGTGGTCAAAGTTTAACTTCATAAATATCAAATTTCTTTATTTTTTCAAATAGAACACCCTGTATATTAATACATTTTTGAAATCTACGTTAAATTTTAGTATACTTTTGTCTAAAAACTTTTTTCGAAAAATGCACACTTTTAGAGTTATTAATTCTTTTGTAAAAAATTTGACGTTGCAGACCCTTATAAATTATTTTTTTACGACGATACCCTTAAAGATACAAAAATGGTTTTTAGTCGGTTGCTTTTATAAAAATCGGAAATATTTGAATCTACGTTACAAAATTGTTCATTTTATACAGGGTGTATATAAAAAGTGGTCAAAGTTTAACTTCATAAATATCAAATTTCTTTATTTTTTCAAATAGAACACCCTGTATATTAATACATTTTTGAAATCTACGTTAAATTTTAGTATACTTTTGTCTAAAAACTTTTTTCGAAAAATGCACACTTTTAGAGTTATTAATTCTTTTGTAAAAAATTTGACGTTGCAGACCCTTATAAATTATTTTTTTACGACGATACCCTTAAAGATACAAAAATGGTTTTTATTCGGTTGCTTTTAACAAGATCAGACGTATTTGAATCTATGTTGAAAAATTTTTCGTTTTATACAGGGTGTGTATAAAAAGTGTTCAAAGTTTAACTTCATAAATATCAAATTACTCCATTTTTTCAAATAGAACCACCCAGTTTTTTCTATTTTAATGCATTCAGGGGTAAAAAATAATGCAAATTCATATATACTTTCCTGTACTTAAACCTTACCGTTATCCAGATATTAAATGTTTTCTATCTATCTTTGAAAAATTATCCAAAAAACTAATATTAAAACAGAAGAGACTTAAAATCATTGCCATCTGAAGGATTTAATTCTGTGGATGACGTCTATTACCATGATAATATGGCATTTTTACAATTTGACGCATTTTTTTCGAAGTGAAATCGCCAAATTGTAAAACAGAACGCACCTCGCGCGCAGATTCGTTTGAACGCCATATGCCCCCAGCCGCCATATTTGTTTGTTAATTAAGAAACTTTGAATAACTAACTTTAGGTTCTAACGTGTTTTTCAGTTTTTGAAAAAATATTTCAATATCAATTTTAAAATTACGTGAAACTTGACCTTCTTTTAAAAATTAGTTTTGTTACGTCAATGGATCCAAGCGGGTCGCTGGCGTGGAACGGCAAACGGTGGGGGGCAAAGGGACATCACCACTTCACGCACTGACAACTGCGGATGTATCCCGGACGCTAGCGTACCCAAGCGGAACGTCGAAGCATCTTTCTAGGTACTTACATAGTGATTCTAAGCGGTGCACGGTGGAAATACAATTAAGAAAGATTGATTGTCTGTTATAATTTATATTTTTGTCTTTTCATTGTCTAAAAACTAATTTTTTTTGTATAAAAACAAACGGCAGTACCTACGTATGTTTCTTTATCAGAACATTGACGTTTCTATTATCATTTTTGAAGCTTCCATCCAACCATGGGTTAAATATGTCTCAGTTTCGATAACTATTTTCAATTTTAAAAATCTGATCTCTACGACGACATTTTCTTATTATTTGGAGAAGGTCTCGAGATCCGCAGAAAAGCTGTCTTTTGAAAATGACAGTTGATGTTAAAAAAATATGAGGAGACCGTTTATTCGAAAAAGAAGAAGATAAAGGAGGTTGCCGAACGTTCCAAAAACATCAAGCGACCGTTTATACGAGAAAAAAAGAAGAAAATGACAATTGTCGAAATATAAGCAGAGCTTTTAATCGAAAAAGAAGAGAATTACAGTCATCGTTAGTTCCAAAACATTAAAGGACCGTTAATTCCAAGAAAAAAGAGGAAATGGGCAACTGTCGAACGTCAAGAGACTGTTTTTTCGAAAAAGAAGAACATAAGAAAGTTATTCTACGTTCCGAAAAATCAAGAGATCGTTTATTCAGAAAAAAAAAGAAGAAAATGATAGTTGTCAAACGTTCCAAAACATAAGTAGACCTTTCGTTGGAAAAAGAAGAAGATAAAGGAGGTTACTAAACGTTCCAAAACCTCAAGAGACCGTTTATTCGGAAAAAAGAAGAATATGACAGTTGTCTAACGTTTTAATATATAAGTAGATCGTTTATTCGAAAAAGAAGAAGATAAACGAAGTTTCCGATCGTTCCGAAATCTCAAGAAACCGCTAATTCGAAAACAAGATGAAAATGTCATTTATCGAACGTTCCAAAACGTCAAAAAACCGTTTATTCCAAAAAAAAAGATGAAAATTTCGGTTTCCATCG
Organism: Diorhabda carinulata; assembly: GCF_026250575.1. Lineage (NCBI taxonomy): Eukaryota > Metazoa > Arthropoda > Insecta > Coleoptera > Chrysomelidae > Diorhabda > Diorhabda carinulata. The sequence goes on from NC_079468.1 coordinate 23,464,073, forward strand.
TTCCAAAACACAAGCAAATGGTTTATTGGGGAAAGAAGAAGTTAAAGGATGTTATTAAACATTCCAAAACCTCAACAGACCGTTTATTCGGAAAAAAGAAGAATATGACAGTTGTCTAACGTTTTAATATATAAGTAGATCGTTTATTCGAAAAAGAAGAAGATAAACGAAGTTTCCGATCGTTCCGAAATCTCAAGAAACCGCTAATTCGAAAACAAGATGAAGATGTCATTTATCGAACGTTCCAAAACGTCAAAAAACCGTTTATTCCAAAAAAAAAGATGAAAATTTCGGTTTCCATCGTTCCAAAACACAAGCAAATGGTTTATTGGGGAAAGAAGAAGTTAAAGGATGTTATTAAACATTCCAAAACCTCAACAGACCGTTTATTCGGAAAAAAGAAGAATATGACAGTTGTCTAACGTTTTAATATATAAGTAGATCGTTTATTCGAAAAAGAAGAAGATAAACGAAGTTTCCGATCGTTCCGAAATCTCAAGAAACCGCTAATTCGAAAACAAGATGAAGATGTCATTTGTCGAACGTTCCAAAACGACAAAAAACCGTTTATTCCAAAAAAAAGATGAAAATTTCGGTTTACATCGTTCCAAAACAGAAGCAAATGGTTTATTGGGGAAAGAAGAAGTTAAAGGATGTTATTAAACATTCCAAAACCTCAAGAGACCGTTTATTCGGAGAAAAAAGAAGAATATGACAGTTGTCTAACGTTTTAATATATAAGTAGATCGTTTATTCGAAAAAGAAGAAGATAAACGAGGTTTCCGATCGTTCCGAAATCTCAAGAAACCGCTAATTCGAAAACAAGATGAAAATGTTATTTATCGAACGTTCCAAAACGTCAAAAAAACGTTTATTCCAAAAAAAAGAAGAAAATTTCATGAAAAATTGTTTTTGTACGCCCCTTATATTCATTTGAAGTAAAATTTGTTAAAATATTTACGTTAAAATTATAATTTTTTCAACTATTTTTCAATACACCCCTGTATTTTACCAATTTACACTTTAGCTATTTAAATAAAAAATTGAGACTAAAATATGGAAGTTAATCGTAACAAAAAAAACAAAAAATTAAAAAAATACGTTTATTCATTGAAGAAATTATTTATTTATTTCAAATTTACAAGTTTGAGTACCTACAAAATGTCTACTACAAACGACGAATTCTCCGTTGCTTCCATTTGCTCGGGATGGTGTCGCCTTTTATGTTTCTTCAACTGAGACGACGAAGTGTAACTTTTAACGCAAAAATTACACTTGAAATGCTTTATTCCAGTATGTTGTTGCATGTGGTACTTCAAATGTACAGACTGCAAGAAAGTTCTACCGCAGCACATGCACAAGAACTTCCTTCCGCCGTGCTTTTTCTGGTGATACATAAAAGTATCGTAAGTTTTAAATTCCATGTTACATTCCGCACACGAAAACTCACAAGAATTGGAATGTACCGCTTCGTGTTTTTTCAAACTCCATTGCGTTGGAAATGATTTTGGACAACCGTCATGACTGCAATGGAACCTAAAAAAAACTATTCACTCTAAACCTTTCGTCCATATTTATCCATAAAATTCACTTATTGTATTTACTACTTTGATTACATTTTATTTTCAACTCATAAAAGATGAAAAAACACGAAAATAAAATTGAATTGTTTATATTATAACCTTCAACAAAACATTTTCAGTACGATCAAAAATCCTAGAACTACTAGAACCGATTCGGATTCGTTAATGAATTGAACACAAAACTAAACAATGTCAATAGTATCAGAGTTGAATCGGAATCGAAGCAACGAACAAACCTATCAACTCATATTTAAACAACGTTGCCAGACTTCGAAAAAATTACGGAAATTTAAAAAAAATGAGGTTAAAACTTAAATTTTCTTATAAATACGTACCTAAACCTGTAATGGGTCTTTATATGTGCCGTTAAGGTCCCCGTTTTATTAAAACTTTTCCCACAATACGGACATTGGTATCTGTGGAGTCCCATATAATGATTTAGAAAAGAGTCGCCGTTATATAATTCAGCATTATCCGAACAGATATTACAATTGAAATATTCGCTGTGTAAAGACATGTGGGGCACAAGTCCGCTTTCGAATGAAGCGAAAAACATACCAGGGCAAACCGGGCAAGCAAATCGAATGTTAATTCTTCTCCTAAGTACAGTTTGCGGTTGTTTAGGTGACGAAGGGACTTGTCTTATAACTTTTACAGTGACCGGTTGTATATTCATATTTTCCATGTCAATTTCTCGTTGATCATATTCTTCAAGTTCTTGTTGATCCGGCACAACTTCCTGGTTATCCCCTTCTTCGTATTCGATTATTTCTTCCTTTGTGTTTTCATCGAGTACATCTTCTTGTTCTCCTTCTAGATAATGTTGAATTTCATCGTCAATTAGTTGAGAATCATCGTTATCTTCGCTTTGTACTATTCTACTTTCACTAAATTCGTTTTTGATGTCACTATCTGAGTCTTTATCACAAACTTCATTCTCCAAATCTGGTTCTGTTTGTTTAGAAATCAACTTTAGATGATTATCTCTAAATTGTAAAATGAAGTTGTAGGCTATTCTCACTGTTTTAAAACACGGCACACAAACTCCTTGGGGTATATCCTCAGATAAATCCAACTGAAATTTAAAAGCATATAAGCAAAATATTATGTCTAATAATTAAAATTCAATTTCAACCCAATGGTAAATTAGAAAATATGAATCATTATTGGTGTTTAATATGTAGAATTAGATCATAACTATCTTAGAAATTCAGTTTAACATAAAATAAAATAATGAAAATAATAATTCATATACATTCAAACTAAAAATGTTTCATTTAGGTAAAATACCATTGTAATACCTGATAAGGCAAGGGGCTGGAATATTGATAAACACTCTTATCAGTTATTTGTGAAAGGGGATGTTTATGTTGCAAAGAGGGTAGATAATAAGGTTGTGGTTAAAACTTGAGAAAATACATTTCATTCTAAAAACTACATTCTTGTAAACAAGGTTGATTTCTACATTATTAAGAAGTTTCATTTTAAAACCCATAACATACACGAATATAATTGTATTAGAATAGTGATAGAAATAATTAATCATAAACTGTCAAAAATGTTTTTCATAATATACGTAAAATTTATTAATTACCTATTATTTTTTTTAAATATGAAATACTAGGAATTGTTATCTTTTTAATATAAATAACTGCTTAAGAAAATTTGATTTACCTCGATAGAAGTGCAATAAGTAATCATGGTGCTAACTTCTACATCACAATTTGCAATTGGTCCTCGTAAAGGATATAACTTTGAAGATGTTTCTAAACAAACAAGACACCTATCATCTGAAATTGTTTGTGTTTTTATTTTACTCATTTTAATTGTAATGATTTAACCAATTTCAAAATACACAGTGTTAATCAAATATACTATTTTACTTAAACCATGATATTGACAATTGGCATTCATTATGACATTAATGACATAACGACATGTACCTTATTGCTTCCAAGTTCTATGCAATAATTTTATTAAATAGAAGAGAGAATTAACTTTTAAACTTTGACGTGACATTGACAAACGTTCAATGTTCATTATTTTGAAGATTTGCGACGTACATAAAGAAAAAATATAAACGAATTTAATTTTTGGGTACAATTATTTTTCTTCTTTATAAAAATAACACATCCAAAGTAAATATTAAAATGGAAGAAGATATTCTTACAACATTAAAAATTTTAATAATAGGTGAGAGTGGTGTAGGAAAATCGAGCCTTCTCCTTAGGTTTACAGAAGATAATTTCGACCCCGAACAAACTTTAACAATCGGAGTAGATTTTAAAACAAAACGATTGAATATAGATGGTAATACGGTGAAACTGGCTATATGGGATACCGCGGGACAAGAAAGATTTAGAACATTAACACCATCCTATTATAGAGATGCTCAAGGTGCCATTTTAGTATTTGACGTTAGCAATTATGCATCGTTCTCTAAACTAGAGATGTGGCTAAATGAATTAGAAACTTATTCTACCAAAAGTGATATCATTAAAATGATTGTTGGTAATAAAATAGATGTGGTAAGTTCTTTCTTATTCATACTTCATTTTTATAAAATTTCAAGGATTTCCATTCTATTATTCTTTTAACTTATATTTTTCATTCGTTGACCTCTTATTCGCTGCGATTTTATAAATCTGGTGCTAGTTTCTTCATTTCTTCAGTGTTCATAAAGATTCTATATTGTCCATCAGCCATATATTCTTCGTATCATTTTTCTTTCAAATGTGGTAAGTTTTTCTTCATCAACTTTGTATATTTTCATTTTAGTACACCTACTGATTTTTTTGCATAGAATTAGAAGCCAGAATTTATGATATGCCTGCATGGATCCTTTGAGTGATTTCCTCTCATCATTCATTTTGTTCATTAACCCCCTCGAATATATATTTTTGGGTCATTAACATGTTGAAATATTACAGGGGATGGTCTGGCATATTCCCTTCCATTTTTTAAATTTTCCCAATTCTATAAGTTGTCAGACTAACCGACAATTCAATATTAACACTTCCTCATAAACTTGCAACTCTGTTTAATAATTTTTTAATGTAAACACCTCATTTGGAAGTAGTTGTTCAACAGATTCTATAAGATTTTTTGCAATTTGTCTCATAGTCAAAAAGAAAAACTTTCTCAGATATTTTTATGTTTTTTGTGATAACTTGATTTCTATAAGAATGATTTTCATAGAAAATGTACTATAGTTTCAATGAAAAATTTTGTTTTGGAGAAATCGATGTAATTTTTTTGTGTTGAAGAATAAACGAGAAGTATCTAGAGAAGAAGCCATGAGATTTGCCAAGAGACATCAAACTTTATATATTGAAGCTAGTGCTAAAACAAAGGATGGAGTACAATCAGCTTTCGAAGAATTAGTCCACAAAGTAAATATATTAATCTGTTTAGTAATTATTAAATATTTATAAGTCTAGTTATTTTTTTTTTCTTCAATGAAATGTGGTATTCAAAAAAAAATTATCATTGTTGTAGATAATACAAACACCGAGTTTATGGGAATCTTATGCAATGAACAACATTCACGTAGGAAATAAGGACCATCCGGAACAGTCTAGATGTGCCGGATACTGTAATTTAGTCTAAATTATAATTATTTCCACCTTTTTATCAATAATAAGTTGAACTTTCTTGTGTTTTAACGAATACTAATCACATTGCTTATTGGATGTTACAAATAATTATATAAACACTAGTAGATCTACAGGTATTGGTCACAGCACAACAGCTTCTTCTATCAGCCTTTTCCTGATTCCCAATGCATCGTTAAGTGAATCATTCCATTGTGGAGTTGATTTATTTTTGTTACACTTCTTTTTTCTTAGTATTTTTCAGTTGTTGGTACCAGAAAAGCTGTCCCTCTAATTTTTACTTGAGAATCACACTAAGAATACAAAATAAAGTTTTCACAAGGAGTATTGGTGCATGTGAGTGTCCTTTCTATTCCTAATAATTTTTTATGTCATTACAGATGAATAAAATTCGCAGTTGGTAGTTCATAATCTGTTTTAGAGAATCGGACCTTATTTTTATAAGATAGTATGAAAACAATTGTAAAATATCGATAAATCAATATATTAATCTCATTGAAACCTAGTATATAATGTGATAAGTAACTTATTTAACCAAATGTATCTAAATATTCTAAATATTTTTTTTATCAATTAATAAAACCGATTTTTGTGAAAAACTGTTAATTTTATTTTTTATCCATTTCCACCCTGTTAACAGTTTCTTGATAAAAAATAAATCCTTTAATACGATTATAAAGTCACTTAATACGATCTGGACTCAAAAAAGTGGTTCAAAACGATTTTTTAATTTCATATCCAAGGAATGATGGGAATGGACAAAAATAACAGGATATTAATAAATTTTTGTTACAAACATAAATCTTATGTGTTTAAATAAAAAAAATGAAAATGGAGTTATAAATGGCGCTATTTTTATTTAAATAAATGTGGTAATCACCTCGTTATAGCAAATAATTTCTCTTATAATTTACAAGATTCAATTCAACACAAAAATCGGTTTTTCTATTTTATTTACAACTATAAAAAACCTGCTACAAAATAAACTTGTTTATTTAACTAATTGTTTTATTTCATTGCCTAAAATTTATTATTCTCTATCAAAATATGACTAATTCACTTACCCAATTTTATGTTTTACAAAGGCACTATAAAATAAAATTCAGTAATGACTCACTCACTAAGTTAAAGTTAAAATCGTTTTGATAGTTAAAAACACTTTAGATGTTTCACAATTTAACTATGATTTTTATTTGAATTCTGTAATACCCGCAAATATTACTTAACCTATAAAAAATAAAGTTTACAATACCAAACCACCTAGATCTATGGTTTTCGCATAGTGTATCGATGTCACAATGAAGTGAAACGGACCACCGAACTATACCACTAGGATCACAGATCAAGATAAACAAAAATACCAACTTTGTAAATGTATAATTCAAAATTTAATGAAGTTATGTATTTATTACGTATAATAAATAATGAAATTAAATCCATTTAAGAATATTTGAATTTATCAGTCATTTCTGATGAGGGAAATTATGTGGTAGGTTCCCATAAGAAGATACAAATATCGCATCGTAAGTACATTAGCTTAATTCGGTTGTGAATCATTATATTCCTATATCTAGGGAATGTTTTGGATAATAATATCCACAAAACTGCATTTAACAAAATTCATTCGTAAATGATATGCGATTGATCCGCAGGATGTAAACTAAGCCACTGTCTTGTTTAGAATAACTTACAACGTTGCCAAATTTAATTAATATAATAAACTAAAATGAGAGATTAAATAAAAAATTATTTGAAGATTTGCTTTCGTCATTTCGAAAAATAGGATTTTTTCTCGATTTTTAAACCAAAAAAGTCGACTTTGATTTGTTACAACTCTATTTATACTATATTAATAATCGTGTATATAGAAATGTAAAAATTGAATTTTGTTACATATAGGATTATAATACTTATTCCCCCTTTTGTAATGAAACAAAAAAAAACATTTTTTATACATTTATAATAGGAAAAATTACCTCTTTTAATATTTTCAAAAATTTACAACCACACACTATCAGTCAAATTCAAGTTTTTTCATTTTCTGGTTTCGGTAGCCTCATCAAGACATCTCTTTTCCTTTGTAACAACTTATTTTTAGTTTCTTGTATGGTTTCACACTCAGGAGCATAACAAACATGAAGAATACCACCATAAAACGATTTTGTATCTAATAATCTTTTAGCAATACGAGCTGACTGAATTCTTTGATACCTGACATGATAACACTCTGTAAACAATTCATTTGATGCATCAGCAACAACGGTGATACTTAAAACTTGACCATATTTGATACAAAGTTGTTTCAATTCATTTCGTAAACCTATTGAAGGTACACCATATATGTACAAATGTTGAGATTCCTGATTTATAGTATACACCTAAAATCGACATCTAAATCTACTAAATTTATATAAAAATAATTCATGTTCTGATATAATGAAAAAGACATAAATAGAATTTATTCTAATAATTATATTCACCTTAACTGCAGTCAATTTTCTCCCTTGACGATACGCAGGTCTTGTAGTACATAATTCTAACTGAACGTGATGAATTTTTTCTTTATCTTCACTCATTTTTTATAAAAAATATACTTAACATTTAAAATTATGTATTATTTAACAATTCAAGATTAAAATATAGAGTTTTATATTATATATAAACATAAATATAACCTCACTTCTTTAGTCAAATCTGAAGTTAGGTCTAATCATAGATCTCAATCAATTTCGGTAAAGCGGTGCACATAATGATCGTTTTGTTTCTAATTTGGTATTCGTTGCATTAACTATTATTTTCGTGAATTCAAACAAAGACTTAAGTCATAAAACTATAAAACTCAAGACAGGAAATGATGTCATAATTATCTTAAAACGTAAGCTTTCACGAAATAAAATTCATAGATAAAGTGTATCTTATCTTTGTTTAAATTAAATGTTTCATTGCCGAGTGGTTAGTTTTATCTATATTCAAAAAATTATTTTAATTTATAATTGTATATTTAGTAAGAATTTGGTTATATTAAAAATTAATTGATATGTATGTATTAAAATAGTCTGGCAACATTACGCCACTGATATGTTATAATCACATAGTAAATACAGGGTGAAAATGATTGTACAATTGTCTTATCACAGTTTTATTGAAAGTTACATAATATAATGAAAATAAAATATATTAAAATTATGGAAATTTCATTTTATTTGGACAAGCATGATTTAACCGATATTCTATGTATATCAAACCACTATTGTGCCAATAATAAAGTGCTAGTACGACGAATATATGCCACCATTGATGCGAATGTCCAACAAAGTCAAACTTTCCCGCCAAAAAACGTTCAGGAATCTTCGTTATGTATATAACAAATGCGATACCACTTATTATATACATTCCGATCACCCTAGGTAACAAAATCTAAAAATAAATCAACGCTACAGTTGGTACCAATGAAAAGATCATAGAGTATCAACTTACACAGACTAGTGGGTTCTCAAACCCACCATTTATGATGGTCCAGTGTATAGTTGGTATCACACCGTATAATCCCCATGCTACAAAAACTATAGTTTTAATATTCGAGTGAATATTAAAATGGGGTATATGTAACGTCATTGCTATGGCAAATATCACAGTTACAGTGCTGGTATAAAACAACTGCAAGTCCTGAAAAATAATTTGCAATAACGTGTTTATTAAACAAACCATAGAACTAAATCTTGTTATCATTTTATAGAACTAGGAAGACCAATAGATTTGTAGCGTAAAATACTAGTCATACTAAATTTGTACAGAGTTTCAAGGTCAAGTGACTACGTTTGTAAGAAGGTTAATAACACTTATCAAATTTAGTGTCTGCTGGTACTTGAAATATTATTTGAGGAGTCTTGATAAGAACTGTTTTTATATTTTAATAAAACAATAACAAGAACGCAATAAAGAGCAAAATGGACACTATTTGTTTACAATTTATACAATTGTCAGTTATAATATATGTCAAAAGTGCTGTGTAAAACCGGTTGCGATTCGACCAATCAGGAATCTACAGAATTGCCAACTTTTATTCATATCAAAATATACGAGGGTCGGGTGGAAGTATTGTATTATATAAAAATGTTTATGTATACAAATCGGTCATTTTTCATAGTTTCCGGACTATGATACTTACTGTATCGCACCAAAAGGCATAATAAATTCCAGATGTATATATCGCTAGTAAAGATAAAGCTATACCAAACAAATCATAAGAGAGATATTTATTACAATCTTTTTCCGATCTACACGAGAATGTGTGGTATAACGCTGATAAGGCCATGCATAACTAGAACAAAATATTTATTTTTTTAAAATAACAGCGAATAAAAAATTGTTGGTTAGGTATACTTACCACAAAACACGCTAAAAAAGATCCAACTATAATTTTATCGCTGAAAGTGGCCTGTATTTTCAATATCATAAAATCGTAAATAGGTAACAAGATAAAAAGAAATAATCCAAAAATGTGTGACCATATGTTGATCGTTTCATTCGTCCACCAAAATATACTACAAAAAAGACAGGTTATAATACATTTACTGATCCCGCGATTTGAAGTCGAACGCAGCCACGTGGGACGAAACAATTTAGAATAGATGTAGTGTCAAATGTCAACTGTTAACTGTCATTATAATCAGTTCTATACTGAATATATCGATTCTGATAAAAAAACTTCAATGCAAATATAAATAATTCATTATTATTAAAATAGGAATAAACAGCTGCCAACATAACCTGTTTTACTGGGTTATTTGTAATCGATTATTCAAACTGATTCGCATTAATGATACACAAATGAAACTACTTTTCACTCTAGACTGTTTCAGATAGAAGTATCACGTGACTGCATTAAATCGGTTATTTGTTAATCGATTATCGTAATCGATTAACGTTAATGATAAATAACTGATCAATCTCTAGTTTTGACGTTTGTCCTCGGTTCCTTTTTTTGAATATAAATAGACTTACCTTGATACACATAAATCTGTGTTGAGATTTTTTCTGTATCCTGTCAAAATAAAAGGATTATGTTTCAAATATGGCGGAGCTTGGTCATAAGGCAACAATTCCTTCGCTTTTTGGTAAAAAATTTCGTCATATTCGTCATCATCGCTTTCTTCGTCTATTGAATTTTTATTTGGAGCTCCAGACAAATCTTCTAATAATGATTGTGTGCGATCGTGCGATACAGCCTGAAATAATGCATTATTTCAAATTAAATAAATCGGCAACGCTGTATCTTATCGTACCTATTATAAACACAGTTTCCTTTAGTCAACTTGGATAAATTGAATAGCATGCTATGTTGCCAAGCTTATATATTATGCGTATTAATATTATATAACACCTTGTATCATCACGAAACAACCCTGTATTATCACTTCCAAGCATGCTAATAATCGAAATATTATTTTTATTCATTCAAATTATTATTGAGCAAATGATATCGACGGATTATTATGTGTTTTAAAATAATTAATTATAGATTGGCAACACTGTGACATAAAATCGAGTTTGATTCAAGCTTCGTTCGCATACATTGACCTTCTCACGCTTCTGTTATCCTAATAACAGAAAAAGCGTGGACAACGTGGCATTGAGATGTAAACAAAATTCTTTCAATCAAGTAAAAAAGGAGAAGATGAATTTATTAAAAAAAAAGAGTAACGGACACAATACCAATGTGTTTTTTCTTTTATACAGTGTGATATTTTACTAATAGCAATAAAATAAATGTAGTTAGTTGTTTGAACAATTTTGTCACGTCTAGACAAAGCGATGTAGGAATAATTAAATCACGTAGGTCATTTTTGTAATTTGATTTTATTCATTTGTTTATTTAACGTATGTTAATAGTATTGGAAAAATTTAAATAATTTACATGTACTATTAAAGCGGCTGTAGCTGATATTTTTTTTAAACATTGAAAATATTAATCATTTCACTGTCCATAAATTGATATAAATATTTTTATTACAAAATATACATGGTATCAATCTTCGGAAAAAATCAATAAATTCTCATGTGGCCATAGTTAGTGATAAAAAAACAATTATTATCGATAATTTCAAGGTTAGCATATAGTAAACGTATAAAATTAACATCATTAAACTAAAAGGTAGTTGCGCTTGATTGGGAAAAACTGCAGGAAACTACCGCCATGCAAATTAGTTATTTTACTTCAACTTTGACAGGGTCATAACGCAAAGACGCCATCTTTACATTTAGTACTATGTCACTTTTGTTGCGTCATCATCGGCAACTTCACTTTTCCATTAGGCGAACATAACATGCAAGGGGTATTCGTCACAACATGTAATAAACGCTAGACTTTATACTTAATGTTTATCTATTTAGAAGCTTTTATCCAAAAATCCAATAGATAAACGAAATAAAGTGGATAATATAAATAATTAAAAGTTGTGTCACGATTATTATTTTGAAATTATGATTTGATGAAAAAGAAGAAGAAAATGAAGTGGCTACTGTTACGTGTACATAGATATATTCATTATTTTTAACTTTAAAGCTAATAGTGATAGTTCAAGATTTTTAAAAACCATATAAAAACGTATTATTTCTAAGAATTTTGGATGTCGTTACTACAAGTATTGTATTATGTATGTATGTAAATAAAAATCAGTCAAAAGTCAATCGGTCAATGTCAAATATGTTGGCAACTACAGTAATTCCACATAAAGTAGTTTAATGTTAAATTTTTATCTTTATTTGTATTGTCAATGCCAGTATGCAAGAAATAATTGATTAAGATTCTGTTTGTACATCGATTATATCATAAATCGATTACGAATTGAAAATTTCAATGATTAGGATTGTCTTTTCGGGTTAATGACCCATTGCATAAAGTCTGGTCAAGGTTATAGTTGGGGGCCGAATTTATCAACAGATTTATCACGTTGATTTTAATAAAAAATCTCACTTTATATCAAAAAATGTAATAGTATTTGCAAAGATAGGTGTAGGTAATAACTATATTTACGTTTACAAATAATTAACTAGGTATCTAGTAAAATAGATCTGACAACACTGTAAAAACTAACATTAAATCAGCTGTTTCAGATTTAAAACTCACTGTTAATAATGAAAGTCATTTAACCGCCATCTTGTTAATTTTTTTCAACTAAATATTTGTTTGGGATGTTTACTACGGGTTATACTTGAAATTCAATAAATTCAATTTCGTATATAGTGTAATATTACTTCAGTAAAAGTGATAGGTAGTCGAAAGTTTTCTGAATTATTATTATTGAAATTGACCTAGATAAATCAACGGAACTTGTTCTTGGCAACTTTCTTATTTTACACAAAACGCGCATTGTCGCCTTTATACTTAATGTCCATGTAAATACTTATAAACGAGTTTTTTATTTATTATTAACATACAACAGAAACGTACTTCATATTTCCAACCAATACAACACAATTATTTTTTTGACACCCATAAATAATTTGTGACCGTTCAGATTATATGATTATAAGATGTGAAATGCTTGTATTATTATACAGAGTATATCAAAAACGACGCTGTTTCCAAATTAAATCTTCAAAATTCAAAACTGCGTTTTATTGATATAATACCTAATAAAATATAAAATTCAATCTTGGAAAATAATTTTAAAAAATTTCTAATTTACATACCTCGCTCTCTCTATACGCCTTACTCATTATGTTGAAAAGAGATAGCGACAAACGACATTAATTAGGTTCTATGAATAAAGATTCGTTTTGATTCCTTCTGATAACTGTCATTTACAGTAGTTTTCAAAACATATTTATTTTATAATTAGATATATTTTACAAATGGATAAAATCCTTTATTTGTTATTTTTACTTTATAATTCAGTTGCTTGAAGTTTATGATTTATATTTGAAATGAAATATCATAAATAGTACCAGTATAAATGTTATTTGTTTACTTTCAAATTTGTGTCTAAATATACGTGAAACGGAAATGTAGTGCTGACAATATTTGTATTTTACATAGTTGGTATGCTTGGAATATCCCGGAAAATAAAATTTTAATGTATCATTATAAACATTCAAGGTTTCCAATTATAATGTTTTTATAACTGTAATTCAAAACAAAAGCTATTCAAAATTTAATTGTGAAGAAAATAAAAAATAAAGTTTGTTAACAGGAGAGAGATACGCAAGTTATATTATAAATCGTATAATGTGAAAGTGTTGATTGTAATTTCTAAACATTGATATCAGGTTTACTCACCTTAGAAGTGGTACAACAAGTTTCATTGTCATTGTCGTCAGTAACTACTTCATGTTTTGCTACCAAAGTAACGGTCATCTTATGAAAAAGAAAAAAAAAACACGTGAAATAAAACAAAAAAACAGAAGAAATGTTTGTATCATTAACCTCAACTACCAGACTATTATTTATGCAAAATTTGTTACTATTATCAATTCCAAACATCAATAGTAATGAATGCTACACATTTTAAAACTCATTATTGTTTTAGCAATTTCCTAATAGACTATTTCGATATTTAATTTTTTTTATAGCAAAATTTATCACTAAATCTTATATTGTCTTGATTAAACTAAATTTGTAAATAGTAGTTATCAATGTATTAATTTACATAACACCCTGTATCACAAAAAGCAAAATAAAATATTAGATAACTTACCTTAGTTTGAGTTTCTTCTAGTTTCACGTTAACAATAATAATTTTTCTAATAATAACTTTACTGTACCGTAAATTATATAAAAATTGTTATTAACTCGACTTTCTATTCATTTGGCATCTTGAGCAAATTAACATCGAAAGTGAGCGCTAACAAAAACAACAAAATTACGTTACCTTGCCGGAGACGGTGATCAACTGAGTTTTCCTCAGCTCGTCGACAATCTCCTACTGTTGCAAAACAACGACCTACTCAATAAATAAAATAACTTGACGACCTCCGTATTGTTTGTGACCATCACTCATTTTGAATTAAATATTAGGAGATGATGCTTAAGAAATCTGATTATACGAGAAAATAACCAATAACTAAATATAACAATATGGCGTTTTTTAGTGTGAATTTCCCTCCTTTATTAATGTTATTAGTTTGATCCAAAGATGTCGTTGTTTGCGTATAAACTATAATAATGTTGATTGAATTGTTGCTTAAATTCTATTTCGTTTCAAAAGTTCAAAATAAGATTAATCTATTAAAAATATATTTATAAATTTCTTTAATGATGATATTTTTCTAAATCTTCTTGATTTTAGGTATACCCCGATTTAAAATTAATTTTTTTTACTAGTCGAAACGTCAAATTTATATCTATCTTTTAAAAAACTAATTTTAAATAAGAAGTGACCTAAAGTGAAGAAAATTTAGAAACATAAATAAATTTATATATACCTAGTGTACTCACAAATTGTTTGAAACTTGCCATATTCTCTCTTTAAAAATCACTGTATTTAAAACGCTGTGAAAATTCAATAATTATTATTATCACTGATTGCTATTATATATATAATTGATAAATAAAAAAAAATGTTTCCGCCCGGGATCGAACCGGGGACCTTCCGCGTGTTAGGCGGATGTGATAACCACTACACCACGGAAACCATATGTGATTATAAAATTATTTTTTTCAAATTGAGTAAAAAGATGTATAATAAATTATTATTAATAAATAATATAATAAGGTAATTATCTTTTCACTTATAAATTAAGATAATTATATAAATTTGAAGTTCCAGATAAATATAATTGGTATTGGTCAAAAAAAGCGTCATCTGTAGAATTTTATTCATACTACGAATTTGATGTAGTTTAAAGCAGTTTCATAAACTATAGAAAACTTTGTTATCAACTTTATTAGAGAAGTCAGTAAAAAATAAATTCTGTTATACCGACAGAAAATAATTGTCGCCACGGAAGTGAACAGTCATATATTCTGGAACATTACAATTTTTAAGTGCACATTTAAGTGAAGACGGGGTGTTAACAAGCTTTTTAGTTTCTCTTGTATTTATTTCCACCCATTTGTCTGGTATAAAAACATATTTTGGGTGAATGATCGACAAACCATATTTATTTGATTTACGTCGTGTCTGTGAGTTTTGAAGGAGGCCATCTTTGCAATCTCTAGTAGAGGTCTTCAGCTTGCGCTTTCATTGTCTGGTGGGATACCAGTATTTATTACAGACACATTTCATCAAATGGCTTTAAAACGAATTAATAAGGTACGTTAAAGTATTAAGTTTCAGTGAATAAATGTAAGATTGTACGTGCATTATTTAAAATGTGTTTTTAACATTCATCGAACGCCCTTAACGATTTCGTGAAGTATAAATGTGAACACTTTTAGAACAACGTTTATTGTGTGGAAGATTGAGTTTCCTTGTCCTAATTTCGTTGAAAAAAAAACGTGCAAGGTTCTAATCTAATATTTTTTTTAATGAAAATCTGTCATACGTGACAGGATCGGAATAATTTAGAACTTATCATTTCAAAAATCTTTCCGAAAATGCCGGAATTTATAAATAATATTACACCCAATTTTTAAATTTATAGAAATATAAACTTATTTTCTAGTGGATATGAAAAATTTTTGTGAAATAGTGTTATTTTTACGACACTAATATAGATTTCACATGGATAACCTCACCATATTAGGCCCACAACTTTCAAGTGTCTATAATTAACTACAAAGGTATTTGAAATAATTGATTTCTCACTTGTAGGAATTACAAGACCTCGGCAGAGATCCTCCGGCACAATGTTCAGCAGGTCCTGTTGGAGATGATTGTAAGTGTTTCGAGAATTAATTTCACAGTGGTATTTAACAGAATTGATTTTTTTCGTTTATTACAGTATTTCATTGGCAAGCCACAATTATGGGACCAGTAAGTACCATTTAGTTATATTATCCTTTGATATTAGTCATACAAAGACGTCCTTTGAGGTCATTGACATTTTTTTACATTTAACAAAGTGTTGCAAGGTTTTGTTTGATAATAATTTACTGGAAAATGTTCATTGTGTGTTTTCTGTTGATTAATCACATTTTTTTTTTGTTTACTTATAATTAATTTTGAAATTTTTGTAGAAACTCAAAGAGGGTGAATCATAATGTGTTTATTAACATTTAACAGAAAATAAAACAGGTTTTCAAAAAAATGTAATCGTATATGTGGTAAATTGATTATTTGACAATTTTTTTCATTTAATTTTTGAAATATACCTTGTTCTTTAATTCTTGGTATCAACTTTTAAATAAATGAGTATTTTTTGAAAATTTTCAATAATGTACCTTAGTGATCTACTTGGTGATTTTCCCTTCTGAAATTATTATTTTATCAGTGTTGCCATCTACAGATGGGTCATTCTCAATGAAGAGTTGGTATACAAAGTGTTATAAAAATGCGAATCATTTTTTATAGCAACACCTCCATGTGTTGTTAGGAGTTTGAAACTGTTTCAAAATATTTAGTGCAGTGTCTGCATTTTTTAAACAATATGTTGAGTTGTAAGTTCAAAAATGTGCCAGAAATGCTCATGAAATGTTTGAATCTGTTGAAGTTTTTGACCTAGTAATCTGAGGATTGTTTACATCAAAATGAGCACCTAAAATGTGAAAAATTGTTGAATTTTTAACCTAAGACTGTTTACAAACGCAATGAGCGACTTGGAAGTGGAAGTTAGTCAAATGTTTAACGTAGTAACTTTGGAGACTGTTTACAACCAAAATGAGGACGTAAAATGTGTTTACCAACTGGAATATAGGAAATTAGTCAAAGCTGATAAAGTAGGAACTTTGAAGACTGTATACAACCTAATTGGGCACTTCAAACGTGTAGTTTGGTTAAATTTTGAACCTAAGACTGTTTATACCTGAAATAAGCGGCTCAGAAGTGAAAATTAGTGAAATTTCTTATGTAAGACTATTTACAAATGAAATAATTGAGTCAAAAGAGGAAATTAGTCAAAGTTTATAATGTAGGAACTTTGAAGACTGTTTACAACTGAATTAAGCTGCTCAGAAATGAAAATTAGTGAAATTTATGACGTAAGACTGTTTATAACTGAATTAAGCGGCTCAGAAACTGAAATTAGTCAAATGTATAAAGTAAGACTGTTTTCAATCGAAATGAGCGGCTCAGAATTGGAAATCAGTCAGTTACAGATAACAGAACCAAAGAGATTTATTTATCAAAATTGGTAGAGATATTGAAACCCAGGACTAAGGATCTGACTATGAGACAGTTAATAATAGTTTAAACTTGAAACAATCGAGCATCGAAGTCATAGTCATTATTCTATGAGGGAATGTTGAGATCAGATATGTAAATTCTGAATTATACAAGGAGTTACTGAAACATTTGAAACATAGCATGTGAAGAAACTAACCTAAAAACTTATTCACTATAACAATGGACCTCTTCAACATTCACTCACTACTGGTTTGTGAAGTTTTGGCTGAAATGAAAATGTTTTGTAGCAATTTGTTGTTATAGCCATTTCATCAGATATTGGTTGGGAAAAGTGCCATGAAGTTGGAATTTCTGGAACTTTTTTTCTTTGAGTACTCTTCAAAAACTACTTGTGTGCCAAAAATTGTGGCTACAGCGCCTGGACTAACAGTTGGGGTACAAATATTAATGAGAACCTTGATTCAACGTATAAATTCTTTGATGATGGACCTCCAATTATTCCATATTTAACATTATTAGACTATTTGTAGTGGGGTTACTTTGATCTATCAAAGAAACCTTCTAGGGGAAATAATTTTGATTTACTCTTTTTTTCGTTCAAGTTTAATTGTGATAAGAAAAAATTTCTACAGATTGGTTGACGTTGTATGAATAAAATATTATTTAATGATTTTTTCAGCCAGATAGTCCATACCAGGGCGGAGTATTTTTCTTAACAATACATTTCCCTACAGACTACCCCTTTAAACCACCAAAAGTGGCGTTCACAACAAGAATCTATCATCCTAACATAAATAGTAATGGTAGTATCTGTCTCGATATATTACGTTCGCAATGGTCTCCAGCTCTTACTATTTCAAAAGGTGAGTAACCCCCAAAGATTGTCAATTTATTAAATCGCCCGATTTCTTTATATAATTTCGATTATCTATTCACGGGATATACAAAAAAAAAACAAATTCGATATGCGTAGTGTAACGTTTTGTTATTTTCAGTTTTGTTATCAATCTGCTCACTGTTATGTGATCCGAACCCAGATGATCCATTAGTACCAGAAATTGCTAGGATATACAAAACCGATCGGGAAAAATACAACGAGTTAGCGCGTGAGTGGACTCGCAAGTATGCTATGTGATGGCCCGGCCCCTTCGATCCACATCTCACACATTAGAAGAAAAACAAAAACAATTTATTTAATAATACATAAAAAAAAAACAAAAAATATCAACAAACACACCGGAGGGGATCGGCCAGCCTGTAATTTTTCACAATTTGATAATAAATATAAACAAAATTGTAACGTAACGCTTTTTGAAGTTTCGGGTTCCACCACAACAACTTTTCATATTTCAGTCGTCTCGTTGCCTTTACCGCCACACTCAAACTGATACTTTTTACTGTTAGATAAATTAATATGTAGGTACTTTGACGTTCAATTAGGTGTATTATATTAAATATAAATATATATAATTTCGAAAATTATTTTTTTTTTAGTATTTCTGAAAAAAAAAATACGAGTTTGTACGTACATAATTAAATCTGTAGACGATTTGTAAGTAGTCAGTTTTGTATGGAAAAATCTTTATTCGAATGGATAAATGAAAATATAGTAGGCAGTAGATTTTGTTTTTTTCGAAAAAAGAAAATTATATTTCGTTTAATTTTACCACCATCGGCTGGTCAATTGAAACTTCTCGAGGCTTCCAAATAATTTTGTTCCCGATAATTTATTTACTTTATGATAATTGAAATGTTCGATAGAAACAAATGTTACTTCAACTCATTAAATAATATTTAAAAAGTGACTTTGTCGACTTTTAATTTATTCAATATATATAATTATTAAAATTGTTAGCTATTTTTTTTTCTATTTTGTACCTTTGTGTTTCAAATGACCGACCATATAAAAAAATTCAATCTACCCCCTATACGGATTTTTTTTCACTTTCATACTCTTTTTTTTTTCGTTCATTAAACTACCATTCGATTGAGTCAATTCCTATAAATCAATTTATAAATAACCCGCGGGGGCTAATAACTCAAATAATATAAAAATCTAATCACAAATGTATGAAAAAGTTCAGCATATTAAGGCCGGCATACACGTTACGGTAAAATGAATCGACTGATATTCGTATATTCCACCCTTTTTCCCTTCGAGAACTATTTTTAACCTCACTTTTTAGTACCTCGTATTATCAATTTCACTAACAATAGTAATTACGATTTGTATAAGGCCGGCACACACGTTACGGTGCCGCTAACTCCACCAGTGTGCTTTTATATTGAAAATTTCAATTAAATAAAAAGTTTTATCGCGTTTATTAAAAATATGGTAGTGATACTAATGATGCGGTATATTTGCCGCCGTGCGGTAGTGATACGGTACCGTCGCGTGTGATCCGGCCTTAATATATATACAGTTTTTTTTATTTCAATCACTTTTTTTTCGATTTAAAAGTTTAGATACACGTTTTCATGTAGTTTAAATTCATTTTTTTCTTAATTGGAAATTATAAAACAATTATTTGAAACACAAAGGGTTATAAAATTAATTATTACACGCCTAGTTTGTCCCATATTTAGATGTTTATAATCTCTTACAGGATTAGTCAATCTCCTCCAGGATTTTTTTAATGTACCGTACACTTTTTACTCCCCCTTAATTTAAATTATTCAGTGTAAAATATGAAATCTTCTTACTTGATAAGGAAACTTAGGAATATTTGTTATATATATTTTTTTCTCGTAATTGAAACAGGACACATTAAATAATAAAATCCACTGGAGTGTCTTTTTTCTTCTTCTTTTTTTTAAGTGTTTTGTGATAGTGAGCGAGACTCTCGAAAGTTTTTTTATATATAAATATATATAGTGAATTTTTTTTGTCGGTTATTTGGGACAATAAAACGATGTATGTTATTCGAAATGTTTCGACACCCGAATGTCTCTCGAAATCCACTTTTACTGTCACGACGAATTATTGTCGGAGAAGCAATAGAAAAGGGCTTAACATACAGTTTAAATTTAGGATCTAATATAATAATAAAATTATTAAAACTGTTGTTTGATTTTATCTTCAACCCACGTTTATAGCAAACCACAATAGTACCATAGTTGCGTTAAGGTGGTTAACTACGAGAATCACTTTTCGTTTCGTATTTACCTCGCCGTACGGCAGAGACGCGGTCCGGTCGCGTGTGTTCCAACCTTTATCCATCTAGGTATTCCTTAACCTCACTTTTTCGTACATCCTACTATTAATATCCACTGTATTTAAATTTAATCGTTTGTCATGAAGATTATCCTAGTTATTTAATAGTTTTTCAAAATATTTTGAATTTTCCAAATTGCATTGAGAAAATATTTCATATAGTTGTCAACTTAAGTTATAAAACTATCATAGGCAGGCACACACGTACCTGCACCGCAAATCTCCCCAAATCCACTTTTACAGTCGCAAATTGGGAATTGGTTATCGTGGAAAATTATAAGAATGACAATGAAAACTTTGAATTTGTTTTGATATAAACAAGTAAGTATTTTTACCTCTAACTCAATTAGTTAATAAAATAGTTTCTGAGTAGTATACAGGTTGTTTGAATTATATACACAGAAATTTTTTGGAGGGTTGGAGAGCTCACGGGTTAGTTTTTCCCAATAAACCCTGTCCCAAGTGTCACAATAGTTTAGATTTTTTCCAGAATCACCTTTTAAATTATTTATGCCAAGAAGCAAATCTTTGGATAAGAAAAAACTAGATTTAAAATGGTTTTTTGTAATGGATTCAAAAGTTGTCAAATTTTCACTGTTATAAAAGTTTTCTTTTAATACGAACAGTATCAAGTGATTATTTATTTAGCTTAAGGATACATACGATGCGTTTTGATGATTAAGAAGCAAAATTTTGGGTCATTTTCGAAAAACCTTAAAAAAAAACTAAACTACCATAACACTTGGGTATAGGGAGTATCGGGAAAATCAAATACATCAGAATTTCTTTGAAACGTACTTATCATATTTTCATAATTATTAATTTTATTTAGTATAGAAAGTGGAAAAAATTGGATAAAAACTTGACTTTGGACTAGTTTTTTATATAAATAACTACTTTTACCTGTTTTGTTAACAAGTTATCGATATAATCGCCTTTAGTAAATACACTTCCTTTGGAATCTATTTATTAAATTTACACTTTAATATCTAATAATAATTTTATTTCATTTATTCGTATGGGAAGGGTAAAAAAATGATGAGAAAACACAATTAAGAATAGTTTTAATATAAATAAGTACTTTTACCTCTTGCAACAAATTATAATCCGGTATATTTTACAAATTACATCGTTAGTAAACGATTTTTATGAAATATATAATTTCTCTGTAATTAAACTAACACACTTCTTGTGTTTTACTTTAATAATTAACACAAAAACGAACAAAAAATAATCTATTGCATGATTACGCAACCTAACCCCATTTTATTGACATTAGTGGTCCGGTGTGTTCCCATATTGAGTGCATTCACGGTGCCTGAAATGCTCTTGAGCGTTTCACATAGCGACTACGATATTTATCAATTATAATCTTTCGCTTTATATTTATCTCAATGATTAAAACGCCTCGTAATCAATCCCACTTGGGTTTATGATTATAACGCTTTAGGCTAAGTGGAACGCACTCGTTGACATGTATCAGTATCTAAAATTGACATAAGCCATAGATATAAAGGTTTTTCGGAAACGATGACCATCTGTCTGATTGATCCCCTATTAGCTGATTGCGGATCCTAACCCAGAACGAGATTTGAATCACAGTTCTGAACGTCAGGTGTAATTACAGATATATACGAAGAAATTAAAAAAAATAAACATTTCCTATTGTTTATATTTCTTTAATTTTTTTTATTTACTGATAAAAGATCTATGTTATAGCAGAGTGCTTTGTAAATTAAAAAAAAGTGTTTTTTCTTGAGAAATTTGCACCATGCATTATTTTCAAATTTGAGCTATTGGTAAAAAGAGTGTGCATTTTGATATTATCTATTGGTTTCTTATTGCTGTTTTATTGAAATATTAATCAACTATTATAAACCACAGAATGTTCAATACCACTTGCAGTCTTAAGTCATATTTTATTACGAAGCTGTTTTTTCTGAAATAACTCTTGTTGTTGGCAAATAAATTGCGCTCATCAGTCTTTCAGTTTCTAGTTTTTTATCAAAAACAAAAAATCAGTGTTGTTTGAAATGTTTTACCAGTTAATGTCATTGTCTATATAAAGTTTTTGAGACAAAAACACGTTGAAATTAAAAAGACTCATTACATCTGACGCAAATCTGTCTTTTATGTAAGAGAAGGCTCAAGACTACAGCATAAATACTCACAGCAACAAGGCTCCGAGTATTTATGAAGAGGAAGAAAGAGGGATGTTTCCAGAT
Organism: Diorhabda carinulata; assembly: GCF_026250575.1. Classification (NCBI taxonomy): domain Eukaryota; kingdom Metazoa; phylum Arthropoda; class Insecta; order Coleoptera; family Chrysomelidae; genus Diorhabda; species Diorhabda carinulata. The sequence continues at coordinate 23,486,936 of NC_079468.1, forward strand.
TTTGATAACGAAACACTTAATACTGAATTTATTAAATATTTTCGTGTCAATCAAGAACAATTACATATCGTAGAACTTGAGCGGGGAATATATAATAAAACTGCCATCAGAAAGACATCCAAAGCCCATATCACGTGAATAAAAAGTTGCTTGTCACTTTTATTGTATAATGCACAATAACATTGCACTGATTCAAACAATAATTCATTTTTTTTGAGATTTTGTGCTTTGTGGGCGTTTATAGCAGACCATGCGCTTAGAAATATTAAAAATTGAGTTTGAAAAGCCAGAAAGCTGATAATTGACATTTAAGACCAGCCTTAATCAATTAACCTCGACAAAAGTATTACTGCAAAAAATTTATTACCTTCTTGAACAGACGGAATCTATTATTAGCTATAAGCAAGTGGAAAACTGATCAACCAAAGAAGACAGGTGGAATCCCCGACTAATAAATTATAATACATATATTTAAATTAAGATTTTTAAAGCTAACCTCAAAAGAAATATCCCCAACATATGAAACTGAGGAAATAAATATCATTAACTACAAAGTTTGAGAAGACAAATATAAAACTAATAGTTATTTGTTTGATATAAATCGAAATAAGATACAGTAATTGTGCTTAAAAAAAACTAAACTCGATGTTCGTAATAACATTAAAGTAAAATAATACTTTCAACACTTACCCTTGTTCTTTTATCTCGGAAAAGAGGAATATAGAAAATAAACACTTAAGGTTCACAATTTATTCAAAATATTTTGTATGCTTAAAATAATTCGACATAGTCTATTTTTCACCTCCTTCTGATGCTGGCATGGACCTAATGATATCACTGTCTCCTGGATCGGTGATAGACATAGCACACACCCTGAAGTATTTTCCACAAGCCGTTCCTAACTCGACGTTGTTACCAGAATAGTGATGTACTCCAGTTTTGGCTAACATGGCGTAATATTCAATTTCTGATTTTCTAAGTGGAGGTGTGTTGTTAGAAATGATGATAAGTTTCGATTTACCTTGTCTTAAGGTCTTAAGTGTCTGCTTGTAACCTAGACAGTATTTTCCAGATTTCATTACCAAAGCCAAACGACTGTTTATACTCTCAATTGCCTTTTTCTGTTTCTTTTGAGCAACCATTTTTGTTAATTTACTAGTCGCAGATTAGCAGAAATACAAAAAAAAAACCGTGGATCGGTCGAGAACCTCAACAACACTTTCCGATGAATCGAAGAAAAGAACTTCAACCACGTTGTGAAAGATTAATGTATGTAAGTTGGCAATATAGTTTCCGTTTATACCAACCGAACTGTCAGACATATTTTAAAACGATTAGTTCTATGGTCAAAAATATCTTACTGCTATATTATAATACTATCCGGTATATATTTAACTATAGTAACAATAGCTGAAATTTGTATAAATACAAAAAATTCTCCGAATTATAATCACATAAAATCTGTTTTTACATAAGGTTTTAAGAAACCTGAATCACACCACTAGAAATCACTACGTAAAAAGTTTCCAAAATAGAAGGGATGCCAATGAATAAAATACTTTTGTTTATTTTTTTAGACAAGAACCGTTTCTATACTCAATAAAACAACTATGAACGCAGTTCAATATATGTTCATATTGCTGTGTAAAGCTGACTATTATTTAACCAATCAGGAATCTCCAAAATTGCCAATTTAAATCAAAATCACTCTTCCAAAGGTTAAAAACAGTGTACAGTGAAATTTTATTCATAGAAAGATGTATTTTTGAGCAAATCGTATTTATTTTTGAATAAAATAATTCTGTTTCAAAATAACATTTTAAATTATACATACAAAAAAACGCAACTACAGTGCTAGTCAATTTAAAAATTTTATTTGGAGGTTATATATTGTTGTCGAATACTGTTTCTAGAAGAATTGTTATTGTTTGAGGATACTTTATTTAAAAAAGAATGTCAAAACTAGCAAAAAATCCAGCTATGGTTCTTCAAGAACTTACCGTGAAAAAATGTTTGGGACCTCCGAATTTTGAAATTGTTCATAGTATAAGTGGTACACATGAAAATAGATTTGATTATCGAGTTAGGGTAGCTGGTGTCGAAGCTATCGGAACAGGTTCTTCGAAACAAATTAGCAAACATGATGCTGCATACAAAGCTTTAAAAATGCTAGAAGAGATAGGAATATACGATCCGGTCGAACTTCCCATGGAAGAGTTTAAGGCATCAGCTATGCAAAAACAAGCCGGATATAGGATTGGTAGTCCTAATAAATTATCTATAAATTGTATTGGTAAGTTTGTTTTACTTCATATTAGTGCATTGTAGTGTAAGTGTAGTTTATAAAGTTGAAGTAAAAGATTGATTGTTGTAAAAGCGTTTGAAAATCAATAAACTATCAGTTTTCACTGATGATAAACTTGATTAATTGTATGTTTCGTTGGATTTTGTTCGACTTAAAACGTTTCAGGACCTCTGAAAGATCTATGCATGGAAAACAAAATAGAAGATCCTGTTTTTACTGAAATATCCGATGTAGGGCCACCACATTGTCGTGAATTTACTTATGAATGTTGTATAGGTTCTGTTAAAACAATTGCTACGGCTAATACTAAAAAAATGGCGAAACAACTGACTGCAAAGGAGATGTTGGAGAGGTATTTTTTTTAAGGTAGAAAATTTCGGAGTATTTTAAAATCTATGCCTTAGATTGAAATATATTCTTCCAACTATTAAATTAGAGGCGCCGCGTAAAACTGAGGAACAGAAAACTTTAATGCCTTCAGAAATAGATCTTGCCGCTCTACAAAAGTATAATGAGGTTTTCTCAGATATAGTACCAGACAAAAAAGTTAAAGTAGATGACTTTGCATCTGTATTCAATAGATTGATGCTTGAATACAAAAAAACTAGAGAAGATTTCAATGAGGTAAGTACTACCAGTTTTTTTGTATGTTCATATTTCAATGTTATCGCTTTGAACAAAAAATTTAATTTTTTCTTAAATAACTTTGATTTTTTTACTCAATTTATAGAAAGATCGTAACAAATACACGTTAGTTTAGCGTTTTCTAAGTCTAAGTCCATTTATAAATATTCCAGATGCCAAACATTAATACTTCCGGTTTTACCATTAATTGGAACTGTTGACTTCCTGTTTGGCGTTTTTAACTGATTTTTAAAGATGAAACGAAAGGTTTTCTTTGAGAGGCTATTTTTAATTGATTGGGGGTAAGCTGAAGGGGGGAAAAATACGTTTTTATTTACATTCGAATTTTAAATTAGGTTATGTTAACTATAGTTTCAATTAGGTTAGGTTGAGTTGACTTTAGCTTCAATTAGGTTATGTTCACTTAGGTTAAGTTTCCTCTAGCTTGGATTACTTTAGCTTTAATTAAATTATGTTTCCTTTAGTTACTATTAGGTTAGGTTTACTTTAGCTGAGGTTAGGTTATTTTAATTAGCCGAGGAAGTTTTGTGTCTTGTAATTCATAAATCCAATTCAAAAAACCGATCCGGAAGTCGACTAATCCAATTATTGGTACAACGGGAAGTACTCAATTCCGACATATTGGACTTCGGAAATGCGAAATTAACATGTTACGGTAGTATTTCCGATATTTTCAACCAATGCAAACATCTGATTTTGAAATTCAGTAGTAACGTTTTTGCGGTAATTTTCGTTTCCCTCCGTTGGCAATAAAATTTAAATTGTATACTGTCAACATATTTGTTAAAACGTTGCCAAATCAAAATTTATTGTACATATTTTGCGAATCATCTGTGATTTTAATATTATCTTAGATTTAAAAAAAAATTATCATTTGAAATTGAATAAATTTTATTATTTTCATTGTAAATAACATCCCTTATTTTGATAATAGATAATTTTATAGTTATTTTGTTTATTGATACATAGCAAGTAAATTTAGGGAAATGAATTTACTATTGGCAACGTAGCGTCGTGCTGTCAATTGCATCGGGCATCCATTAATATCAGTATAAAATAAACAGTGGGAGAGGTAACATGTCTTGTACGTTTATTTGTTTTCGGATGTAAATAACCTTTTTTTAGTATTTCGCAATTTTTTAAGGAATTTACTGAAATATCTCCAGATTCTTTGGAAAGAATGTTAAAAAAATTAGGTTTGCAATATGTAATTTTTCCATTACAAGAACAAGAACCAATTATACTGGCATTGAGAATAAATTGTGATGTACCCTTTGCCACAATGGCTGTTGGTAGAACGGAAGAATTAGCTAAATCTGAAGTGATAAATAACACTTTCAAAATGCTTGATTGCTTTATTAAATAACAAAAAAAAACATTGTAAACATGAGTTTAGAATTTATTTTTTTTGTGGTAAATCAATAAAAATAATTTGAAAAACCATCATTAGCTCAATTCTTTTAAACCTTTTTTCATAAAATCGAAATCCTCTAATGGTTTAATGTACGTGGTATAATTTTTATTGACATCATTGTCTGAAGATGATAATTTTCATACCAAAACGTGGATCAATGTGACTGAGTAGTGATAGTGTTAATTATGAATATAATCATACAACTAAAATGAGAGTTTCCCTTGAAAACTTGTCCTACTCACCCCAATCGGATATCATCAAGTACGGACACCTATAAAGGGGTAGGTAAATAAAATTCTTTTTTTTTTGCAAAAATTACTGTTTATTAACTTGACTAGATAATCGAAGTTAGATCATAACTATGTGGTTCGTATCAACAATTGAAACCATATGATACGTATCACAAAAACACCATTAATTAAATCATGCAATTAATTATTTGATGAGATTGACGACACAACTATGAATATTTTATAATAAAAATTTCAAGCATTAACACAATATTGTTTCATATGGAAACTACAGATTTAATAGTATTTATAGATCAACAAGATCAGTTGGAAATTAATGATGGATTATTTATCCCAAATAAATGACAATTTAATATTTGAAATTATTCTTCTTTTCGCACTTTTGGGAAAATTACGACACAATTTCATGTGATAATACAAAGTTGTATAGTCCAAATATCGATATACTCAATACCCTAATTGAAATAGTATGAATGCGAGGTTAAGTTAAATATATTACATTGTTGTCACGTTGCAATTTTTTTTCCAAGTGATGTACAATGATATTTTAAATTTATTATTATTACTTACAATTAAACTAATAAAACATTATGGTAATAAATCTGAATAGAATAATAATTAATTATTCATGATATAATAATTCAATATTGATAAAATACAAATTGATAACATTTCAAAATGTACTGACACTATTACTTGATTTTGATAAAAATAAATCTGTCAACAACGACGACGCACGGGTACCAACGCTTAGAATATGATTTCCCTAATATATGAGTAATGATTTCATATGCAATTTGGATATTAAAATTTCATTTTATAACTGCAATTGTTATATTTGTATTAATAACAATAAAAATGTTTTTCTGATTTTTTAAGTTATAATCCCCTCGCACCTTTTCATTAATTTTACGTTAAAATGTTTTACATCGTTGCCACGTTGTATTTTTTTCCTATTGGTATATTGAATTATTATTTTCAGTTAAACTACTTAAAAATTGTAGTAATCATTATAAAAAGATAAATATTATTCATAAAATTATAATTTGTTATCGATAAAATACAAATTGATAACGCTTCAAAATGTACTGACACTATTACTTGATTTTGATAAAAATAAATCTGTCAACAACGTTGACACACGGCTACCAACGTTTAAAATATGATTTCCTTAATAAAATGAGTTATGATTTCATTTGCATTTTGGATATTTATACTTCGTTCGTTGGCTGCAATTGTAATCTTTTTATTACTGTCAAAAAACAATACATTAATATTAATCTGTGTAATTTTATACTGCAAATGATAATTTATTGTGATAAAAACGAGTTTTTATGGATCTTTTTGATATATTTGAGGTTAATTGTCAGTATGTACACTTTTTATTTATTACTATGCAGTTGTTTATGTAGAAATAATATTTTTACGAACACTAGAGTCTGGTATGAAACTTAAGAACAATTTTTGTTCTGTTGAGCCTTTGCACATGAAAGTTATTGTTAAAAATGTGTTTTTTCAGTATTTTTAATCGTGTTCAGTAATATATCTGAATGTTTTAATGATTAACGAGAATGAGAAAGCATAGAAAGATCTTGTTGATACGTAAAATTTTTTTGAACAATTGTAGATATGCTTGAAACTAATGTTCCAATTAACATAGTTATTAAAATAAAAAGAGAAAATGTAATTTGTACAAAAAATTTATTTTTTCAAGTACACAGTCTTCTGAAATTTTCTATTCGCTACAATTATTATGCACTTAAAAAATAAAATTCGAGTTACAAGTTTTTGAAAGAAAAATTTATTTCCTTGCAACTGGCACTTGAACTTAAACAAAAATACAAAAAAATCTTTGGCACTTTTTAAAATTAATCGATTTACATTTAAGTCTTTGATACACCACATTAAAATTATGACACGCTTTCGTTCTCTTATACAAATTCAGTTCCGGTACTGTAGGTCTCAAAATGTCTCATTTAGTGATAACTGCCCGCCATAAATAAGATTTTTTGATTGTTTTTCATTTTTGGGTTAGAGGGCACATAAAGATTCTGGTAGGTCCTGTTTGAGCTACTCTAGAGTTATTTTTGTATCGGCTGTCTTCGAAATCTTTAAGAACCAGAACCTTCTCAACAATAGACTACCAATCCTTTCTGTCCTGGTGCTTCTAACGTCGAACCCCTAGTTGGATCAGATCCACCTCAACGTCTTTATCAATTTCTAGAGCGTTTATCTTTTGAGGTGGGTACCCAAAGATGTAATAACTGTACCAAGAGTAGATTAGAAGCAAATTGGTAGCGAAACAACCCAACCCGTTGTTGTTCTAATACACGGTCACCAAAACAAGTTGGACCTTGCAGTTTATCAGGTGTTGAAGGGTTTTTTTGCAGTCTAGAGTAAACTGTTACATCCTTTATGGCAGTTCTGTTATCTGAACGTTCATCACAGCAAATACTATGTCTTGGAAGACTGTAGCATGTTCTTCAAGCGATTTAAGTTCACTTATTTTGAAGTGTCCATTGTTCTAAACTATTTCGAGTGCTGAGGATTTAGTTTATTGCGAGCAATTATCAATAATATCCGCTCGAATCACTATATTTCGAATAAATACAAAATAGTGGTAATAAAATTTATATATCCGGTGATATGATTTCGTTTTTGAATATAGAGCGTACAGTTTCCATTGAAACACCATATAAACAATCACATTATAAAAATTGAAACGTAGAACGATTTAGGGATAATATTTGAACAACGTTGCCGGATTTTGTAAGTAGTAGAGATATCGAGGAAATTCAAAACAATGTTATATCAGTTTTTCTAATTACAGTTTTATATATTTCATTTAAACGATTTGTGTTTGAGCTTAATTTGCTTATAAAAAGTATTGTCAGACATCAAAATAGTTACAATTATTATTTATTTGATTTATATGCGAGGACAATGCACCGTTTCGATCATATATACCTATGAATTGGAACGAGATCTCTGCCGGTTAAATTATTGGAGTTTTCGTAGTGGGATTGTGGCAAAATTAGTACACTTTGGTGTCTAATTTTGCCACAATCCCACTACGAAAACTCATATATGTATATATATATATATATATAAATTGTTCGAGATATGTTTAGATATATAAAAATTATACACTAAAATAAATAATACAAAAAATGTACACTAACCTAAATAATAAATCACACGTAAAATAAATTCCAATACCTACAAATCTCCTTCGATGTTGTTAATTAGAAATTGTCTACTATAAAATTGACACAATATAATTTTCCGAACCGCTTCAAACTGGTTATATCTACTTAGAGGAACAAAATCAATTTTTAATAATGAAATAACGTGATTTTAGAGTGTTATTAGTTCGGTGATTGCTTTTGCATATAGTTCGATGGTTATAACATTGTGTTCGACTACAATAATTAATTTTGGCAACACTGTTTAATCAGCAAACGTTCTGGAAACTTGACAGTATTACAGTGTTGACAGAATTAACTATGAAAATTTCCTGTTTTGTCTTTTATACCGAAACGATTTTAAGTCGAAATAGTTTTAGTTAAATATATACAAGATGATCAAAAATTATGTAAATTAATTAGTAGAATTGATTATAGTTATAAAATTTGTTTCCCAAAAAATAAGGAAGAAACCACTTTTTTAATTTTTACCCCTTTTAATGGGGGTGGTTTTAGTAATATTTTGATGTAATAAAACGTAATTAATTTTATACTTTTTTGAATTACCTTGTATATTTTGAATTCAAATTCTATTCTAAAAAAATTCTTTTCGGTATAAATGAATAACAAACAGGAATTTTTCACGTATTTGGCAACATTGTAGTACCGTCATGTTTCCACATTTATATTTAGTCAATGTTGCCAGATTTAAACTACAGTTTTTACTACTTAAAAATTGAAGGTTTTTATACGAATTTTAAAGATTTTATGACAGAATTGTGTATTTATTAAATTTTCTCGAATATATTTTTTAGTTATTATTTTGAAACATGACTTTTTTGTTCATAAATTGGAAGAAATTCGTTAAAAGAAGTACGGCAACACTGTTATTAGAATATTTATAAGGAAGGTGATGACATGACAGCTGAGTCGCATTAGCGCCAGTGATGTCAACTTGAATTGTTTTTCCCTAGATTTAGGGAAATATTTGTTATTTTCGTAATTTTAAATAAATGAAAAAGTCGATAAAAGAAAATGCAGTAGACAAATTCTAAAAATTATTTGTAGATTTATGTAAGCAATCATATTTAAAAAGTATTGTTGTGCGTATTAATTTTTTTATTTAAAAAAATCTGTCACTATTTTTTTTATAGAGAAAATTATTAGATTTTCAAAAAATAATCACACCATAATTGATTTAATTAAAAAAAAACAATTATGCTCACAAAAAGACTTGTTTTTGTTGATGATTGTATAGTTTTGATACTTGAGCCCTGATATAGCATTCTTTTCCTCTGCACTGCTCTATTTAGGACGTTTTTAGACAACCACATCATTTAAGTTGTTTAAATATGGAAATATTAGGAAAAAATACTAGTATTGCATATACAGCGTGTCCCAATCAAGCTCTTGGCAGTAAAAAATTTCGAAAATAACAATTAATGTTCATAAAAATATATTTGATCGAAATATTTTTTGAAATAGAAGATTTTGGTTGTATAAAAGATGGTCTTATGATGTATTGAGCCCCGATATAGCATTCTTTTCCTCTGCAGCGCTTAAATTAGGGTCTTTTTAGATAACCACATCATTTAAGTTGTTTAAATATGGAAATATTAGGAAAAAATACTAGTATTGCATATACAGGGCGTCCCAATCAAGCTCTTGGCAGTAAAAAATTTCGAAAATAACAATTAATGTTCATAAAAATATATTTGATCGAAATATTTTTTGAAATAGAAGATTTTGGTTGTATAAAAGATGGTCTTATGATGTATTGAGCCCCGATATAGCATTCTTTTCCTCTGCAGCGCTTAAATTAGGGTCTTTTTGGATAACCACATCGTTTAAGTTGTTTAAATATGGGAATATTAGGAAAAAAATACAATTATGGTATATACAGTGCGTTCCAATTGAATTGTGACAATAATTTTCCAAATATGAATGCTTTTTTTCTATCAAATCGTAGTTGTATAAAAAAAATATAAAGCAAAATATTCCTATAATCGAATTTTAATTAAATACACGCTCGATAACATATTTTTAAATAAATACCGTTATTATTTGTGATACATTAAACTCCAAAATTAAAATTCTCCTTTAACTAAACCACAGTTGACATTGGAGTTGTGTGCAAGGGAGATCTGGGCATGTGGAATCTCAATAGTTCAGTCACCGTCACAGCTACTTGCACTAGACCTTTACCTTCTAATACGTCTGCAGCGCAACATAAAAGATTCTGAAAAAAAAACACTTTTCACATTCACATTCCTCTATAAAAAAAATATCTGCTTCCTATAGCAGGCGGTTTATTTACAGTATTTCTTCGAAATACATTATATTCTAGAACTTTGCAGAATTTCATTTAGGTATATAAATGGGTTGTGTAAATTAGTTAAGTGATAGTGATAAGTGAATTATTATGAAGTAAGTGTAGTGTATAGTGTGCAAATAAATCAAGAACGAAAACAAACGGCGTTTATTAATTCACCGGACGACAAATCATTCTCCACTAAGACAATGCGACCTTTCATATTTCAGTTCAAACGAAAACTTTTTTTGAAGGTCGAATTGGAGTCATGAAGACGAGGAGGTATTGGAAACGGTACAGTGGAAAGATTAGGGAGCTGATGGGCTGGAAGTCGGCGAAATCGGAAGGGTGGATGCCTGGTTCGGAGAAAAAAAGCCCGAGCTGCTGGACCTGGCTTTGACCACGACATTTATATCATTTGGGGGGCAGGATCGAGGAAGGGGGAGCAGATGGGGGAAGTTATTGTTGCGGAAACGATTGACTCGATTAAGTTGAGGAAAGCTCTAAAGTTTAAGGGTACAAAAGTATAAAGAGGGAGACATTGTGGACCGGGAAGTGTTGAGGAGATGATAACTTAGGAATAAACGAAAAAAACGAATAAAGGGGACATAGTTGTGAGACTGAAAGTGAAGGGAACTTCGGAAACAATCAAATTTATCACGGAATCGTCTCAATTCAATAAAACAATTTTATAAATAGCAAATTTATTCATGTAAAGCTATTAAATACTGACATATTTTTAGCTGCTCAGAATTTATATATATATATATATATATATATAAAAAAAATAAACGAATAAACTTTAAAATTAAACGAACAATTCTTAATAAGTGGTAAACAATATTTAATTTTATAATTTTAGAACAGAATCACAGTTAATATTCCTGATGATACAACGAATTTTTTGGACTTTACGTGTTGTACATTATATTTATCCTACGACACGCTCTGTTGCAGTATATCGTGTATAGGTCGTTGGAAAATGTATCGGAACGTGAATATTGACTGTACTATAACTGGCTACATATCGTCATGAATATTACTTTGGAATTAAAGTTGATATAATAATAAAAAAAAAAACGAAAACAGTCTTTGATTTTTCTTAATACTGGAAATTATAGTGACTAGAATGTCGTAGATAGAAATAGAGGGCTAAGTCAGTCAGTAAAACTGACTTTCGCCTTTTTATATTTATTTATCGAAGAAAAATAGTAAACTAAAATAAAGATCGGTGCGTGATAAGTACGTGAATATCCCTCGCTCGACGCAGAAGCCGCTAGATCGGGCTGACTAAAACCGATGAAGTTTCGAGAGTCTGTCTTCTCGTTTTTTTTTCTCCAAAAATACTTTTTAGTATTTTTCTATCCTACATTACTAATTAATGTTTAATTTTATCCAGTTTCCGCAGGGTGGGTCTCGAAATTGTCTTATAAATTCGAACTTTCGTGGATCCGGATATATCTTTCGATGTTAATATTCTTCTTTTTGGTATTTGGCTTTATACGCGAATATGTTTTAGTTTACTATTTTTCTTCGATAAATAAAATGTAGGTACTTAATTAAAACAACAGAAAAAAAAATTTCACTGCATTGGAAGTATCTCATAAACGTTAAAAAAATTCACAAAACAAATTAGATAATACTAATTTCGATTAGCGAAAAGTTGTTGGCCTCTTTCTATGTTTGGGTGCAGGGCAACGATGAGGCGGACTCACTTGCCAGACTGGGATCGGCGATGGGCCCAAAACCCATCCTCGGTGTACCTAAACCTAGTCTTTCAACGGTCTGCTTGCAGATCCGACCGGTGACTAGACTTTTAACCGAACAAGGTCATCTAAGACACCTAATTTTCGATTGGATTCAATTCCAATTAGCATTATCTAATTCGTTAAATAACTTTACCCGATCAATTTAGCACCGAATATTTCATTTTAAAAAATGTTCCGAAATATATCCTACTAAATCTAAATTCTAATTTTCAGCATAACCAATGCGATGTTTTACAACCTAATATAGAGGCACTAATAGTAAAATCACATCGTTTTTTTAATACATAGCAAAATACCTTTATGTCTCTATAATAATAACAATAAAAAAAAATAAAAACAAATAAGAATTTTTGGAACCGTTCGTGATATTCATACTGAACACTACCAGTACACCAACACTCCCAATTACACTGTCTGATCAAGTTATCGTAAACCTCCAGTATCTGAAGACGATATTTGGGTTGTCGAAACGCTCATATCAGAGTGTTGGTGTAGAACGGTATGTTCAGTAAGAATAAAAACAAAATGTAGAAGATAAGAATGGTAAACAATCATGTAACCGAAAAACCCTACGGCGAAGAAAGTTATAGAACGAAAACTATTTAAAACAAAATCTAAAAAAAAAAAAGAAAAACTAAATGAGGGCAAAACAGAATTCGAAACGTTGACCATAATCTAGATGGAAGGAGCAAGTGAAAGATAGCTGATAAGAAATTAAAAGATTGAGACCGAAACGTAGACTAAAATATATATGAAAAGAACAAGGAAGATGCCAGAAAAATGATGATAATTAAGAGAAATAAGAAAATATGAGAAATAATGGGCAAAAAGGGGCTGAATTCTTATTGGAAGAAACAAGCGAAGAAGGTTTTCGATAACCGGTTTAGAAGTAGTTATAAAAGTAAAGAAGAGGGAATAACAGACAACAGAAGCTAAAATAAAGAACAAAATCTCAATGGAAGGATCAATCGAAAGAGAATATCAAAAGAATGATGATTACAAATTGGAATAAATTAAAAAAACATGAAAGAAAGGAAAATAATATGACATAAGGAGGTCAAAATGTAGATAAAAATTTGATAATAAATTTGAGAAAGTCAGAGAATAGTATAGATAAGGGAATAATTGTGAAAAGGCACCGAAACCTAAATGAAAATATGAATGGAAGAAGCAATGAAGAAGAAGATAACCAGACGAATGATGATAATAATGAGAAATAAGAAAATATGAAAGGAAAAGAGACCAAAATCTTAATGGGGAGGATCAAGTGAAAGAAGATGTTAGAAAAAAAAAGAGAGAACGGAAAGTAACAGACAAAACGGGGCCAAAATGTAGATAAAAATCTAAACAGAAGAAGACACCGGAAGGAATAGTTAAATAGGCGATAAAATGTAGAACAAAGTCTCAATGGAAGGATCAAGTCAAAGGGGATGCCAAAAGAATGATGATAATCGAGAAAATATGGAAATAATGAACAAAGGGAGGCCAAAACATGAATCAAAATATTAAAAGAAATATAAAACAAACAAAAACGAAAAGGGATGTAAAACAATAATTAACCAATAGTAGACCAAAAACTGAATTCGATAAGTAAGCGAAAACAGACATCAAAAAAACAAATATTGAAAACAAAAAAAAGGTCCTGAAGGATAATGATGGTCAAGGAATAGCAAAAACATAAACAAATAATCAGCAGGACTCAACCATCCCCTGCAGAGGAAATGAATTTTTTATTAGAGCCACTAATACATTTAAAGAAAAAAAATCTGCAGAGGAAATGATCCATTCGAGGATTTTACTGCTTTTGAAACAATATTCCAATACAAGCTCTGCAGAGGAAAAGATCCTACATCAGAGCTTAATTAAATCAAATTTCTGAAGTCAGAGTAAATTAAAATTTGATGTGGAGAGTATAAATAGAAAATATCCTCCGGAAACTTTGATCGGTATACTAGAATGTAGAAAATCTTTCCGAATAGATGAGAAAAAAAAAGGAATTCTACGAAAAGAAATAAAGGACACGGTCATAAAACCGTTTCTCCAGAAATTGGTAATGAAAAACAATTAATTTCGGTATAGATGATTGTTTTTATAAACTTATCTAATTTTTGTAGTCGGAAATTGAAAAAAAAAAAAAAAATAAAAATAATGATGTTAACTCTAAAAACCGCTTCCAGTTAAAATATATATTCATGTAAATTAAACTTTCGACTATAATATAAATGGAAATATACATAAAAAGGAAAACTCATCCTTAATGGAATGTTAAATTATCTTAATTTCATATAAATAAAAAAAACTTAATGGAAATCCTTTGGAAATTAGTTGAAAAAATAAATACAAAAAGTAAGTACATTTGTTTTATTTTTTGTTTATTTATGGAAATTATTTAAAAATAAGATTAAATACCAAATTTGTCAACAAGAAAGTGACCCTAATTCAAATACAAAAGGGTTTAAAACGTTATAAAAAAATTATTAAAATAAAAAAGTATTTTCATTAAAAATCCTTACAACTTTACATGTTTTGGTTGGACACCATGAACAGACTGGAGGTTTTTGAGGTGTGGATCAACCAAAGAATTTAATACGAAAAATCATTTTGACATTTACCAATCAGTAGGTTGAGTTAATGTACCATCCACCATATAGACATGATTCAACACTCTATGATCCCTTTTTGTTACAATATATCGAAAATAAACTGTGGAATTCAACAATTTGCAACAAAAGAAGAAACCGATAGGTCAGTTGTTGGTATATATCAGTGGTAACGATCATTTATGTACCAGAAGTCATCGGAACATGTCAAAGAAGAATCATTTTGACATTTACCAATCAGTAGGTTGAGTTAATGTACCATCCACAATATAAACTTGATTTGGCACCTTCATAGGAGGAACTCGGAATGTATTTCCCAAAAAAAAAAAAAAAAACAATAATAATTTTGTTAAAAAGTTACTTTTTATGATGATATGAAAAAATTTTTTTTTTTTTTATATATATCGAAGACTTTCTTGTTAACAAATTTACTTATCTTAATTCGGTGGAGGATATGCGATCAACATAGCCAATGTTCCGAAGAAGATGGCTAACAACAGGAGTGAGACTGTGGTGTCTTGCAGATTGGGGCCCTTGACAGTCGCCGGTCGAAGTTTGGGATCAAAACGGCAGAGTTGGTTCACGGTATCGACTAGTCGTGGTAAACCTCTTCCCCATAATGCTTCAGTCACATCTAGGCTACTGCAAAGGTGTTCCTGCAAACCAACCACAGTCTCACTCACTGTCCATTTAAGCGGGGTAGATAATTAATTGATAGAAGAATTAATTGACACTCACCTCATCGACTCCGATTTTTCGACAAGCCTCTATGAAGTTGTCGACGTTTCTCCTACATCTAGCCATCGTCAGTTTAGGCTGAAATTCAACGTGTTAATTCAAAAAAAAATCGAATGCGAAATTATTTGATATTAACTTACAACAGCTGGCGATGGTACATGGATACTGGCCACCGATCTGGGTTTTATATAATTTGCTAAATGGCATAATACAACGCCATCTGTCAAAGCTGGCGCTAGATCTTCCGGCAAGGCCATTTTCAGTCTGGTTTCTATGATCTAAAAAAAAAAATAAAGAAATAATAAGGAGAAGATTGGATAAGGATAGAGAAAAGAAGAAAAATCATAATGTAAACAAATAAAAAAAACAAAATGGAAGCAAGTGAAAAAACAAAATGGGAACATAAGAAAGACAAAATGGCAGCAAGTTAAAAAACAAAAGAGAAGCAGTCGACAAACAAAATGGAAACAAGTGAAAAAATTAGAATAAAAACAAGGGATAAAATGAAACGGGAAAAAGTGTACAAGTACAATAAATGGATTGGAATCAAGTGAAACGTAAAAATGTGAACAAGTGAAAAAACAAAATGAAAACAAATGAGAAATTAAAATGGGGACAAATTAAAAAAACAAAGTGGAAATTTGTGATAAACAAAATAGAAAAGTGAAAAATCCAAATTGGAAAAAAGGGATAAAACAGAATGGAAACAAGTGAAAAACTAACAGGGAAACAACTGAAAAAACAAAATGAAAACAAGGGATCAAACAAAAGGGAAACGAGTGCAAAAATAAAAGGAAAACAAGTAGAAAAACAAAGGAGAAATCAAAATGGAAGCAAGTGAAACAAAATTGAAACAAGAGAGAAAATAACATGGAAACAAATGAAAAAAACAAAATGGAAACAAGAGAAAATATAAAATAGAAGTAGGTTAGAAAACAAAATTGAAAACAAGGGATAAAACACAATAGAAACAAATGAAAAACTAACAGGGAAACAAGTGAAAAAACAAAATGGAAACAAATGGAAAACTAGCAGGGAAACTAATGAAAAACTAACAGGGAAACAAGTGAAAAAACAAAATGAAAACGAGAAAATATAAAATAGGAGTATGATAGAAAACAAAATTGAAAACAAGGGATAAAACACAATAGAAACAAATGAAAAAATAACAGGAAAACAATTAAAAAAACGGGAAACAAGTGAAAAAACAAAATAAAAACAAGGAATAAAACAGAATGAAAACAAATGAGAAATTAAAATGGAAAAAATTAAAACAAGAGATAAAATAACATGGAAACAAATGAAAAAACAAAATGAAAACAAATGAAGGCAAATCAAAATGGAGAAAATTAAAAAAAAACAAAATGGAAACTTGTGATAAACAAAATGGAAACAAGTGAAAAAACAAAATAAAAACAAGGAATAAAACAGAATGAAAACGAATGAGAAATTAAAATGGAAAAAATTAAAACAAGAGATAAAATAACATGGAAACAAATGAAAAAACAAAATGAAAACAAATGAAGGCAAATCAAAATGGAGAAAATTAAAAAAAAAAACAAAATGGAAACTTGTGATAAACAAAATGGAAACCAGTGAAAAAACAAAATAAAAACAAGGAATAAAACAGAATGAAAACAAATGAGAAATTAAAATGGAAAAAATTAAAACAAGAGATAAAATAACATGGAAACAAATGAAAAAACAAAATAAAAACAAATGGAAAACTAACAGGGAAACAAGTTAAAAAACAAAATGGAAACAAATGGAAAACTAGCAGGGAAACTAATGAAAAACTAACAGGGAAACAAGTGAAAAAACAAATGAGAAATCAAAATGGAAAAAATTAAAACAAGAGATAAAATAACAGGGAAACAAATGACAAAACAAAATGAAAACAAATCAAAATGGAGAAAATTAAAAAAAAAACAAAATGGAAATTTGTGATAAACAAAATGGAAACCAGTGAAAAAACAAAGTGGGGATAAGTGAAACATCCAAATCGAAAACAAAGGGATAAAGCAAAAATGGGGAGTAAGCGGCAAACAAAATGGAAACAAGTGAGAAAATAACATGAAAACAGGCGCAAAAACGTACGAAATACATTCGAAATAATAAAGCGGATGAACCGAATATAAGGGAAATAAATAACCGGAATCCCGAAAAGTAAAAAGATACTCACGTTTCTCAATTGATTAATGAGATCCGTTTCCTCTTTCGCCTTATCAATCTCTCTCCTCATAGTAAACGACAATTTGTCATTGTGAGTATCCTGGTTCCAACTGATGGTCTTCGCAGTTTTCGGACTCTTCGGCATCATCTGTATCGGTATCGAATGCATCGTTCCGATTTTCGTCGAGTTTTTCCCATTGGTAATCACAGATTTGATAGCGGGCACATTATCGTACGACATCACGTCGACGCGGTGTCCTTTAACGGGCGATTTCGGTTTAACGTAACCGCTTATCCTGGTCGTCAAGGATCCGTTTCTATTTTCCCCTAAGCCGTTCGTATGGATCGGCGACGAGTACGTTCTAGACGGTTGTACTTTTTGTACGGGTTTCTTGGTCGGGCTCGTATCGTCGAACACCGTCTTTGGACTACTACTGAAAGCCGAATTTAACGGTGTAGGATCGGATCGAGAAGTTGCCAAAGTTTGCGAAGGAGATAAATGGTGGGTCGGGGTGTTCGGTTCAGTTTTGTAACTTTGGTCGTCTTTTGTTCGATATATGGAAGGCACGTCTTGCGCCCTTTGTTGCTTAAGGGCCTCTTTGTATTCCCTGGAAACGAAAAAACGACGACGAGTGTCGGAACGGAGACGTTTCGTTAAAAGGGTGGTAATTTTACCTGTAAGTTTGGATTTGTTGAAATGGTTTTTTATCGTCGATTCCATTGCAGTTGGGAAATGTGTCCGGACAAGGGCTAAGACGTACGCTGCAAAAAAAAATCATGCGTTTAATTAACAAACCAAAAATTGTGACGCCAAAACCGATTTCACTAACCTGGCGTGATCTTTAGAAGCCTTTGAACCGTCCATTTTGTCGAAATCGTCCATTTTTACGTTGTCTTCGTCGTTGTTGCTTTCTAGAGCCGGCGATAACGTCGACGGTGTAGATAACGTCGATTGGGTGCCGTTTTGATCATTGGTTCGTACTAAATTTGGAAAATTTCAATGTTTACACCAAATTATATCCACCAAAAAAACAAGTCGAGTAACGGGCTTGGTACCAAGACGTTCCAGGAAGGGACAAAAAGAAGGTTCGAGGAAGATAGAAGAATAAGGTAACAGGAAAGGGAGAAGGGTAAGAGAAGAAAGTTCCTGGGAGGTAGGAGAAAACAGGAAAGTTCCTGGAAACTACAAAGAAATTCCAAGAAGGTAGATGGAGAAAGGAAGTGAAAGATACTGAAAAGCTCTTGGAAGATAGAAGGAATAAAAGAAAGGTTCCAGGAAGGTAGAACGAGAAAAGATGGAGGAGTACCAAAAACCTCCAGAAAGATAGAAGGAATATAAAAGAAGAAGGTTCAGGAAGGTAGAAAGATAATGGAGAGGATACCAAAGAAAATTAGAAAGGGGACAAAAGGAGGCACTAGAAAGCTTCAGGAAGGCAGAAGGAGAAAAAAGAGAAGGAGATACTAGGAGGTTTTAGGAAGTTGAGACAGAAAAAAAGAATGAGAAAGTCCAAGGAAAGCAGAAAGAGATTCTAGGAGAAGGAGAAACGAAGTAAAAGATACCGGAAAGCTCCTGGAAAATAAAAGGAGTAAAAGAAAAACGATAGGAAGGTACTGGGAAGACAGAACGAGAGAAGAAGAGGGTTTATGAATGGTAAAAGGAGAAAAGAACAATTTCAGGAAGATAGAAGGAATATAAAATAAGAAGAAGGTCCAGGAAGGTAGAAAGATAATGGAGAGGATACCAAAGAAAAGTAGAAAGGGGATAAAAGGAGGCACTAGAAAGCTTCAGGAAGGCAGAAGGAGAAAAAAGAGAAGGAGATACTAGGAGGTTTTAGGAAGTTACGACAGAAAAAAGAATGAGAAAGTCAAAGGAAAGCAGAAAGAGATTCTAGGAGAAGGAGAAACGAAGTAAAAGATACCGGAAAGCTCCTGGAAGATAAAAGGAGTAAAAGAAAAACGATAGGAAGGTACTGGGAAGACAGAACGAGAGAAGAAGAGGGTTTATGAATGGTAAAAGGAGAAAAGAACAATTTCAGGAAGATAGAAGGAATATAAAGGAAGAAGGTCCAGGAAGGTAGAAAGATAATGGAGAGGATACCAAAGAAAAGTAGAAAGGGGATAAAAGGAGACGTTAGGAAGCTTCAGGAAGGCAGAAGGAGATACTAGGAGGTTTTAGGAAGTTACGACAGAAAAAAGAATGAGAAAGTCAAAGGAAAGCAGAAAGAGATTCTAGGAGAAGGAGAAACGAAGTAAAAGATACCGGAAAGCTCCTGGAAAATAAAAGGAGTAAAAGAAAAACGATAGGAAGGTACTGGGAAGACAGAACGAGAGAAGAAGAGGGTTTATGAATGGTAAAAGGAGAAAAGAACAATTTCAGGAAGATAGAAGGAATATAAAGGAAGAAGGTCCAGGAAGGTAGAAAGATAATGGAGAGGATACCAAAGAAAAGTAGAAAGGGGATAAAAGGAGACGTTAGGAAGCTTCAGGAAGGCAGAAGGAGATACTAGGAGGTTTTAGGAAGTTACGACAGAAAAAAAGAATGAGAAAGTCCAAGGAAAGCAGAAAGAGATTCTAGGAGAAGGAGAAACGAAGTAAAAGATACCGGAAAGCTCCTGGAAAATAAAAGGAGTAAAAGAAAAACGATAGGAAGGTACTGGGAAGACAGAACGAGAGAAGAAGAGGGTTTATGAATGGTAAAAGGAGAAAAGAACAATTTCAGGAAGATAGAAGGAATATAAAGGAAGAAGGTCCAGGAAGGTAGAAAGATAATGGAGAGGATACCAAAGAAAAGTAGAAAGGGGATAAAAGGAGACGTTAGGAAGCTTCAGGAAGGCAGAAGGAGATACTAGGAGGTTTTAGGAAGTTACGACAGAAAAAAAGAATGAGAAAGTCCAAGGAAAGCAGAAAGAGATTCTAGGAGAAGGAGAAACGAAGTAAAAGATACCGGAAAGCTCCTGGAAGATAGAAGGAGTAAAAGAAAAGTGACAGGAAGATAAAAGGAATATAAATGAAGGAGTTTCAGGAAGATAGAAAGATAATGGAGAGGATACCAGAGAAAATTAGAAAGGGGATAAAAGGAGGCGTTAGGAAGCTTCAGGGAAACAAATGGCACTTCATAAAGGTAGAAGCAGAGCAGAAAAAAAAATTCAAGAAGCTAGAAGAAGGTACCGAGAAACTCCAGATAAAATCAGAGAGATCGAACCCATATGCGGGACGAACTGAACAACTTTTAGAAGAAGAAGGTGTCCGAGTACGAAAAGATTTGAATGAAGAAGACACCCACGAAAACTATGAAGGAATAGTGTTGAGTATCCACAGGAACCGGAACTACACGCCTTCTTAAACAAAAAAAAAAAAAAATATGGGAATCTGGTACAAAATTACTTACTAGTTATTTCTTGGGACCATCGTTTATCGTAACAGTCGCTACTGGTACTGTAACCGCTATCGACATTCTGTCTTTTGTGTCGATTGTGAGTAAGAAGTAGAGGTCCGGGTGATGTACCCGCGCCGCTTCTTCTCGACTTCCTACTCAACGTTCCGCCACCGGCGTCCGTCCGTCTATCGAACTTTAAGGCTTCTAATTCTAAATATTTGAATATGTGCACCCTGCCTCGTTTGCATAACTGGAATACAAAAAACTATTTGAATATGTATCGAGGTGCGATTATCCGAATATCAACTTTTTATGCACTCAAATTGAGGGAAACCCATACCCAGGGAAAACCGATCTAAAGATCATAAAGTCTTCTGGATTCGATTCCTCCTGATCTCGAATCTTTTTGGGATGATAAAATGCACTTGGGAGTGGATCAAATCGAAAAGATCCTTTGAGACTTCGTGAGCAAGGTCAAAAATCCTGCGTTGTCCCGCATTAGGATGAAGTTTCTTCCAATGAAACTAAAGTAGGAAACGACGTGATCCACTAAAATATCTTCCGTGTATTGAAACGTCGTTAACCCCTTCGCTCCATTGCCAGATTCGATAAAAACCAACTCGATTTTGCTTCCATTGAAATGCCCGCCAAAAACACCCAGAAACTTCCTGCTTGGTGAGCTGAGGTTAATTTGGGATCAGTAATTGGCCTTCAAGTCTTCTTCTGACTGTCCAGCCGCGTTTCTCCGACCTAATACTTCAAAATTTCGTGTCCAGAACATGAAAATCCGGATCACCTATTCCAGTGAGAGCAGTCGTCTTCCTGGTGATAATTTTGTAGCCAATCCGTGAAAGTTGTAGCACTCCAAAGTCATTTTTTCGAAACTTCATTGAGAAAACACCATTTTCGATCGGATCCACGGTTATGGAAGCCAAGAAGATCTTCAATTGGACCTGGACACGTTTGTATCGAAACGCTTCGAGAAGAAAGAGAAGGCAACGCCTTCCTGACAAGTTCCTTTTGGAAATACGACGCACCGATGCCCAAAGAAGCATTAACTAGTTGGATAATTCCCTTATATACTTACACTTGCCGGAGGACTAGTGAGAGGATTATCCTCAACCGATAATTCGATCAAACTCAATACGTTTCTCAACTCGACGGGAAGGTTGCTGATTCTATTCGCCCTGAGGTCCAGCCTCACCAATTTCAGATACGTCAGTTCGATCGGTACGGCTAGCAACAGATTATTTCGCAACACCAAAGATTGGAGAGATTTCAATTCTCCTAAACGGGGAGGTAAATGCGTCAATTGGTTACAGGAAGCGTCCAGTTCGGTTAATTGAGACATGCGACACATCTCGTCAGGGAGGGACGAAAGGGAATTGTTCGAGACAAGTAGAATCTGCAAAATAATGAAAATCGTTTAATAATTAATCTAACGGGAAGCAACGTCGTTGTTAAGCGATTCCATATGTACCTTAGACACTTTTAATTCCATTAACTCGCCTTTATTTTCGTATTGAATGGTCGGGCATCCAACGAAAACAGTATTATTTTGTCTTGGCACCATATTTCTGTTGCGTTTATCCATTTTACAACTTCCTTCTAGTTACAGGATGCTTAGTTAGTAAAGGTGGTACATTCACATATTTATGTTTAGTAATTTGATGAAGTCAATGGAAATGCAAGTGTCTAAGGGACACTTGGAATCGCTTAACTACGACGTTGCTTCCCGTCCTCCCGTTTTCGTTTACATACCAGACGTATTAGTCGTTTTTTTTTTTAATTTTAAACTGAGAATTCATAAAATTCACGAATAAATAAAAAAAAGTATCGATTTTTCGAGAAAAAAAAAAAGAATTTGTGCTTTTTTCTATCGATTTCCACGGTTAGTTTCAACAAAAAAAAATCCCCCCCTTGGGGTGGTGTTACAAATTTCAAATACAAAGGAATAATGTGCAGATTCCCGCTAAAATTAATTTTTTTGGCGGGAAAATAAAAAAATAGTATAAAACTAGTTCTTGTTCACCGGACTATTTTTTTCCATTTGGTAGACGTGACGGTGATTCAACTAAATCATTAAAATGTCGAATATTCTAAATGGAATCCTTATAAAATGAAAAAAATTTAAATTGATAAATTCCTATCCGGTTTATGTGAGTCCAAAGTCGACTTCCGGTAGACGGTTCTGCGATTTAATACAAAATGGTAACCATAAAATTCATAAATAACCTTATACGGTGGATATTTTAATTTATTCGAACGCAATTAAATTATAAAAACAAAATTATTTCCAAAACCAGTCGCAAGCGATGGCGATCGAGTTCTACATCTGCGTGTTATTTTTTTGGCGTCTCAGTTCACAAAAAAAGTATTTATAGAACGGGCGCCAAATTCTATAAACACTCATAAGAAAATGACATCATCGTAAATGGAATTTGGGAAAATAACCAGATCACATTAAATTATTTTCTATGCGGAGATTTAGTACAAAAGTACAAAACTTTTGGACGGTAGTGTATACTGATAATAGCTGTACATCCTCACTGTTTTAAGTAAAATAACATTTAATCCAGCAGATTTTTCGTTACGATGAAAATTGAACGTTTTTTATTAGAAAATAATAATATATACAGATGTGTTGATGGTTGCATTTCGATTTTATCGTAAAAAAAACATTCTTATTACATATTATTAATGTCTTGAAACACCATCAAACATTTCTAATTGAACTGCATACTGTCGAACTCGAAATTTCGGTACACCCTGTATAAAGTTTTAATAAACTTTAGGTAAATGGAATGATTACGAAAAATTGAAGTAACAAACAAATATTGTATTTGTGTTATTAAATAAAGGATATTCCATTTGAAAGTTAAAAGTTTCAATTCCTTTCCACCCTGTATATAAAAAAACGTATAGTCAGCTACAGCTAACTCTTAACTGACTTTGTATAACGTACCAAAATCTTGCAATTCGAATTCGATATATGTTTTGTAACGGATTTATGTAACACCCTGTATAGTGAGAGATAATTCCCCAGGTCTAATCCCTAACGACTGTCTCATAACCTTAAATTTCACTTGAAATAGAAATTTTCATCAGAAAAGTACGTTATCGCTGACGTAAACGCTTATTTTGACGAAAAAAAAAACAACAACTATTATTTGGAAGGGTATAAGAGTTAAAAATTGGACAAAAAAAATTAAAAATGTCTTTTTCTTTTTTAAAAACTTTATATATAGTATATAAATTATTAATTAATTAAATGAAATCCATTTTGAAAGCAGTTACATCATTTTTTTTTTCTATTATCTTATATAGAATAATCAATAAAGTAACTGTTCATTTTCCAAACGATTTATAAACAGATCAATGTCCCGATAAAACATTGTACGTATATACAACACGTCAGCGGTGTTATTTTAATCGAAAATGGAAATGCATATTAAACATTCTAAATTAGAGTCTGGTGGTATAAAGCAAAACATAACAAGTACTTATTAGAAACAGTATTTACTAATAATTTTTTTGTCACCCCGTAATACATTTGTTTATCGCTACAGTTGTTTTTGTACACGAATTAAAAAAAATGACAAGTCTGGTGCGCTTTATTTCTCTCTTTATCTTACTCACATTATAGAAAGTGATGGAAACCGTAGAACCACTTATACAAAGTTATATTCGATCAACGTTGCCAAATTTTAAAATTCGAATGGAGTGACTACAATTAAAGTTTTATGACAATTCGGAAATTTGTAAGAATAAAAAGATTTCAGTTTTTACAGAAACTACTAAAAGGGAGAAGGTAAAAAATGAACAATAATTGTTATTTCCTTTTGCTATTATTTTCGTATTTATGAATCCTTCGTTTACTATAAAAAAATAGAATTATGGTCAAATTTTTATGCAACTAAAATGCTGTTTTCTCCTTTAAAAAAGTTTTAGGCATTAATGGATTAAGATTTATTTTATATATGAATGGTACTCAATATTTAATAATTTCCTTTTTTTTTATTACATCTTACTTCTAAATGACAAGAATGACAAGTCTGGCACGGTTTATTCCTCTCTCTCTATCTCACTCACACTATAGAAAGTGATGGAAACAATTGAAAACTATAAAGTTATCTTTGAACAACGTTGCCAAACTTGAAAATTAGTATGGAGATTTAAGAATTATTTGATATATGAATTTTATAGAATTCTAACAGGATCGGATTAGGTATCTCGAGCCATGAAACAATGTGTATCATAAATTTCGAATTTTTTTTTTTATTAAGAAGCAATGATAAATCGAATTTTCAAGAGTTTATTTTCAAAATTTTCTAAAGATACTTCTGATATTTTTCTGTAAATACGAATAAACATTATAAATAATCTTACCTGAATTGGCAACTGGCATAATTCTCTCGGAAGACTGGTCAGCTGATTCCGGCTGAGATCTAAGAAATTCAAACACTGAAGGCCGCTTACGGTATCGGGTATAAACCGTATGGCGTTGTGATAACATTGCAATTTTTCTAAAAAATGAAAACCGAGAACTTCGTCCGGTAATTCGCCGAACCGATTTTTCGATAAATCTGAAATAAACAAAAAAAATTCCATTTAAGAGACACTTTATCTATAGTCAAAGTATTGATCGATACCATTATTATGCTAATGAAACAAATTCGACTGAAGTTTAATCAGGATTGGAGTTTGGCTCGGATGTGATGCCACAACCCCCATACAGCCCCGATCTGGCACTATCTGATTACCATTTATTTCGAAGTTTGCAGTTTTCTTTGGAAGGTAAAACTTTTACAAATGACAATGACCTTCAATAGCACCTGGTTCAGTTTTTTTCTAATAAGGACCAGATATTTTATGAGCGCAGAATCATGAAGACAGTCTCTAAAGTCAACTGACGGTTTTTTTTCAATAAAGATAATCTCTAAAGACAACTGACGGTTTTTTTGGGTACAGACAGTCTCTAAATACAACTGACGGTTTTTTTTCAATAAAGACAATCTCTAAAGACAACTGACGGTTTTTTTCAATAAAGACAATCTCTAAAGACAACTTTTTTTCAATAAACACAATCTCTAAATACAACTGACGGTTTTTTTTCAATAAAGACAATCTCTAAAGACAACTGACAGTTTTTTTTCAATAAAGACAATCTCTAAAGACAACTGACGGTTTTTTCAATAAAGACAATCTCTAAAAACAATTGACGGTTTTTTTTCAATAAAGACAATCTCTAAAGACAACTGACGGTTTTTTTCAATAAAGACAATCTCTAAAAACAATTGACGGTTTTTTTTCAATAAAGACAATCTCTAAAGACAACTGACGGTTTTTTTTGGGTAAATACAATCTCTAAAAACAATTGACGGTTTTTTTTTTCAATAAAGACAATCTCTAAAGACAACTGACGGTTTTTTTTTGGGTATAGACAATCTCTAAAGACAACTGACGGTTTTTTTCAATAAAGACAATCTCTAAAAACAACTGACGGTTTTTTTTGGGTAAATACAATCTCTAAAAACAATTGACGGTTTTTTTTTCAATAAAGACAATCTCTAAAAACAATTGACGGTTTTTTTTCAATAAAGACAATCTCTAAAGACAACTGACGGTTTTTTTTGGGTACAGACAGTCTCTAAATACAACTGACGGTTTTTTTTCAATAAACACAATCTCTAAAGACAACTGACGGTTTTTTTTCAATAAAGACAATCTCTAAAGACAACTGACGGTTTTTTTCAATAAAGACAATCTCTAAAGACAACTTTTTTTCAATAAACA
The DNA here is from genome assembly GCF_026250575.1 of Diorhabda carinulata. Classification (NCBI taxonomy): domain Eukaryota; kingdom Metazoa; phylum Arthropoda; class Insecta; order Coleoptera; family Chrysomelidae; genus Diorhabda; species Diorhabda carinulata. Next base: position 23,513,498 of record NC_079468.1, read on the forward strand.
CAATCTCTAAATACAACTGACGGTTTTTTTTCAATAAAGACAATCTCTAAAGACAACTGACGGTTTTTTTTGGGTAAATACAATCTCTAAAAACAATTGACGGTTTTTTTTTCAATAAAGACAATCTCTAAAGACAACTGACGGTTTTTTTTTGGGTATAGACAATCTCTAAAGACAACTGACGGTTTTTTTCAATAAAGACAATCTCTAAAAACAACTGACGGTTTTTTTTGGGTAAATACAATCTCTAAAAACAATTGACGGTTTTTTTTTCAATAAAGACAATCTCTAAAAACAATTGACGGTTTTTTTTCAATAAAGACATTCTCTAAAGACAACTGACGGTTTTTTTTGGGTACAGACAGTCTCTAAATACAACTGACGGTTTTTTTTCAATAAACACAATCTCTAAAGACAACTGACGGTTTTTTTTCAATAAAGACAATCTCTAAAGACAACTGACGGTTTTTTTCAATAAAGACAATCTCTAAAGACAACTTTTTTTCAATAAACACAATCTCTAAATACAACTGACGGTTTTTTTTCAATAAAGACAATCTCTAAAGACAACTGACAGTTTTTTTTCAATAAAGACAATCTCTAAAGACAACTGACGGTTTTTTCAATAAAGACAATCTCTAAAAACAATTGACGGTTTTTTTTCAATAAAGACAATCTCTAAAGACAACTGACGGTTTTTTTTTGGGTATAGACAATCTCTAAAGACAACTGACGGTTTTTTTCAATAAAGACAATCTCTAAAAACAATTGACGGTTTTTTTTCAATAAAGACAATCTCTAAAGACAACTGACGGTTTTTTTTGGGTAAATACAATCTCTAAAGACAACTGACGGTTTTTTCAATAAAGACAATCTCTAAAAACAATTGACGGTTTTTTTTCAATAAAGACAATCTCTAAAGACAACTGACGGTTTTTTTTTGGGTATAGACAATCTCTAAAGACAACTGACGGTTTTTTTCAATAAAGACACTCTCTAAAAACAATTGACGGTTTTTTTTCAATAAAGACAATCTCTAAAGACAACTGACGGTTTTTTTTTGGGTATAGACAATCTCTAAAGACAACTGACGGTTTTTTTCAATAAAGACAATCTCTAAAAACAATTGACGGTTTTTTTTTCAATAAAGACAATCTCTAAAGACAACTGACGGTTTTTTTTGGGTAAATACAATCTCTAAAAACAATTGACGGTTTTTTTTTTCAATAAAGACAATCTCTAAAGACAACTGACGGTTTTTTTTTGGGTATAGACAATCTCTAAAGACAACTGACGGTTTTTTTCAATAAAGACAATCTCTAAAAACAACTGACGGTTTTTTTTGGGTAAATACAATCTCTAAAAACAATTGACGGTTTTTTTTTCAATAAAGACAATCTCTAAAAACAATTGACGGTTTTTTTTCAATAAAGACAATCTCTAAAGACAACTGACGGTTTTTTTTGGGTACAGACAGTCTCTAAATACAACTGACGGTTTTTTTTCAATAAACACAATCTCTAAAGACAACTGACGGTTTTTTTTCAATAAAGACAATCTCTAAAGACAACTGACGGTTTTTTTTGGGTAAATACAATCTCTAAAAACAATTGACGGTTTTTTTTTTCAATAAAGACAATCTCTAAAGACAACTGACGGTTTTTTTTTGGGTATAGACAATCTCTAAAGACAACTGACGGTTTTTTTCAATAAAGACAATCTCTAAAAACAACTGACGGTTTTTTTTGGGTAAATACAATCTCTAAAAACAATTGACGGTTTTTTTTTCAATAAAGACAATCTCTAAAAACAATTGACGGTTTTTTTTCAATAAAGACAATCTCTAAAGACAACTGACGGTTTTTTTTGGGTACAGACAGTCTCTAAATACAACTGACGGTTTTTTTTCAATAAACACAATCTCTAAAGACAACTGACGGTTTTTTTTCAATAAAGACAATCTCTAAAGACAACTGACGGTTTTTTTCAATAAAGACAATCTCTAAAGACAACTTTTTTTCAATAAACACAATCTCTAAATACAACCGACGGTTTTTTTTCAATAAAGACAATCTCTAAAGACAACTGACGGTTTTTTTTGGGTAAATACAATCTCTAAAAACAATTGACGGTTTTTTTTTCAATAAAGACAATCTCTAAAGACAACTGACGGTTTTTTTTTGGGTATAGACAATCTCTAAAGACAACTGACGGTTTTTTTCAATAAAGACAATCTCTAAAAACAACTGACGGTTTTTTTTGGGTAAATACAATCTCTAAAAACAATTGACGGTTTTTTTTTCAATAAAGACAATCTCTAAAAACAATTGACGGTTTTTTTTCAATAAAGACATTCTCTAAAGACAACTGACGGTTTTTTTTGGGTACAGACAGTCTCTAAATACAACTGACGGTTTTTTTTCAATAAACACAATCTCTAAAGACAACTGACGGTTTTTTTTCAATAAAGACAATCTCTAAAGACAACTGACGGTTTTTTTCAATAAAGACAATCTCTAAAGACAACTTTTTTTCAATAAACACAATCTCTAAATACAACTGACGGTTTTTTTTCAATAAAGACAATCTCTAAAGACAACTGACAGTTTTTTTTCAATAAAGACAATCTCTAAAGACAACTGACGGTTTTTTCAATAAAGACAATCTCTAAAAACAATTGACGGTTTTTTTTCAATAAAGACAATCTCTAAAGACAACTGACGGTTTTTTTTTGGGTATAGACAATCTCTAAAGACAACTGACGGTTTTTTTCAATAAAGACAATCTCTAAAAACAATTGACGGTTTTTTTTCAATAAAGACAATCTCTAAAGACAACTGACGGTTTTTTTTTGGGTATAGACAATCTCTAAAGACAACTGACGGTTTTTTTCAATAAAGACAATCTCTAAAAACAATTGACGGTTTTTTTTTCAATAAAGACAATCTCTAAAGACAACTGACGGTTTTTTTTTGGGTATAGACAATCTCTAAAGACAACTGACGGTTTTTTTCAATAAAGACAATCTCTAAAAACAACTGACGGTTTTTTTTTGGGTAAATACAATCTCTAAAAACAATTGACGGTTTTTTTTTCAATAAAGACAATCTCTAAAAACAATTGACGGTTTTTTTTCAATAAAGACAATCTCTAAAGACAACTGACGGTTTTTTCAATAAAGACAATCTCTAAAAACAATTGACGGTTTTTTTTCAATAAAGACAATCTCTAAAGACAACTGACGGTTTTTTTTTGGGTATAGACAATCTCTAAAGACAACTGACGGTTTTTTTCAATAAAGACAATCTCTAAAAACAATTGACGGTTTTTTTTTCAATAAAGACAATCTCTAAAGACAACTGACGGTTTTTTTTTGGGTATAGACAATCTCTAAAGACAACTGACGGTTTTTTTCAATAAAGACAATCTCTAAAAACAACTGACGGTTTTTTTTGGGTAAATACAATCTCTAAAAACAATTGACGGTTTTTTTTTCAATAAAGACAATCTCTAAAAACAATTGACGGTTTTTTTTCAATAAAGACAATCTCTAAAGACAACTGACGGTTTTTTTTTTGGGTACAGACAGTCTCTAAATACAACTGACGGTTTTTTTTCAATAAACACAATCTCTAAAGACAACTGACGGTTTTTTTTCAATAAAGACAATCTCTAAAGACAACTGACGGTTTTTTTCAATAAAGACAATCTCTAAAGACAACTTTTTTTCAATAAACACAATCTCTAAATACAACTGACGGTTTTTTTTCAATAAAGACAATCTCTAAAGACAACTGACAGTTTTTTTTCAATAAAGACAATCTCTAAAGACAACTGACGGTTTTTTCAATAAAGACAATCTCTAAAAACAATTGACGGTTTTTTTTCAATAAAGACAATCTCTAAAGACAACTGACGGTTTTTTTTTGGGTATAGACAATCTCTAAAGACAACTGACGGTTTTTTTCAATAAAGACAATCTCTAAAAACAATTGACGGTTTTTTTTCAATAAAGACAATCTCTAAAGACAACTGACGGTTTTTTTTGGGTAAATACAATCTCTAAAGACAACTGACGGTTTTTTCAATAAAGACAATCTCTAAAAACAATTGACGGTTTTTTTTCAATAAAGACAATCTCTAAAGACAACTGACGGTTTTTTTTTGGGTAAATACAATCTCTAAAAACAATTGACGGTTTTTTTTTTCAATAAAGACAATCTCTAAAAACAATTGACGGTTTTTTTTTCAATAAAGACAATCTCTAAATACAACTGACGGTTTTTTTTGGGTAAATACAATCATTAAAGACAACTGACGGTTTTTTCAATAAAGACAATCTCTAAATACAACTGACGGTTTTTTTTCAATAAACACAATCTCTAAAGACAACTGACGGTTTTTTTTGGGTACAGACAGTCTCTAAATACAACTGACGGTTTTTTTTTCAATAAAGACAATCTCTAAAGACAACTGATGGTTTTTTGCAAAAGATATTCTGTGACATATAATATTTTATCTACGGTTTGTTTGATATACTTATTCTCGTAAATCAACAAAAGACAAAAACGTCATCGTTTTTTTAGATATCATCTCGTTTATCCAATTATGCTAATGATCCATTACTTAATTAATAATAAATAAACCACTTTTGTTGTATACTGAAAGGTCAAAAGCATAACGGAATTAGTTGTCAGTAAATAAAGTCTCTGTTGACATTATATGCAATATTTATAGTAATTGTTTATATATAAAAAATCTTCACAATCGAAGAAACCGAGAAAAAGGTATGAAAACGTTATACGCGTACCAAAAAATTACATATCATATAAGAAATTCACCATTTTGTATATTCTTCGTTTAATTGATGATCAATAGCGACCTTTTCAACTGAAATATCCGCATCGATTCCGATATATCCTTTTTTAAATGTCAAATCAAAGGTCAAAATGCTCAATATACCTTTGTAGGTCAGGAAATGAAAACTTTTAGGGCTGTTTATCAATGCCGCTATAAATACATACCGACCGACGTTTTTCGAGATATTTAACAAATTTTTTTATATTTCTAACGTCGAAGTATTTCGTGTTGATTCATTTAGAGACAGTCACCGCCCCTTACGTTTCGTCTTATCATCTGGAAAACCTTTTCCGTCTATTTCGATCAAAAAATGTTCATTTAAATTCAACTTTTATCGTAGTCGTTAAGTACACGATCCTAATAGGGACCCAAATCACAGATGATTGATTCTTGGGTGTCCCTTGGGCACTTGAGTACTTTATTTGTATCGATGTGTCTCCAACGCCCATTATTATAAATGGATATCATAAAATTTCAGTTATCAATTTCGTTTTGTTTTGTTTGGGTGGAATTATTCCATTCGGACGAACACATGGTAATGTAATTGGGTCCGAAACTTAGTTTACGGAGTTGAAGGTTTTTATCGATCCTGTCAAATATTCATCCCCTAAAATTTGGGGTTCTCGCACGAGAATAATGAGAATTTCGACCGTCTGGCCGGATGGGACAGTTAAGGTTTAGTTGGGGGCGAAATTCGCTTTGAAAATAGGGAAAGCAAACGCCCGTTGAAAAATATTTAATTGGAGAAAATCGTGATTCGATTAAAAATCACAGTTTAAGCGCTTATACTATAAAATATACGCGGGTTAGTACTTAAATTCCGAGATATGGCAACACTGATTTGAATATGTCAAATCTGATGCTGCCATTTTGAAGTTTGACGTTTTTAAATGGTGGACGTACTAAGTACGTATTGTCACTTGTCATACGAGTGTTTACAGTCAAAAAATGGAATTCGATCCCGAAAATTTTCGACTTGGATTAAACCAACAACAGAATTAATATTTTTGGTGGAATTTTTCGAGTTCTCTCCCCCTTTTATCAAACACATGTTTATGTGGCTCGTGCCAAAAAGTTCTACCAGAATAGCATCTGGATGTTAATTGTCTGCACAAGATTTCTTTTTATTTGGTAACATCTCCGAAGAGGGTGCGACAGATGGATGAATCAAATGTATAATATTTCGATTTTATCATAGTTTCCTGTCTAAATTTTACGTGAAAATACTTTTACAATAAACACATCTATTATACAGGGTACATCGGAAAAGCCAAATATAAAATACTAATGTACAGGGTGTTTTCGAAAAAGTTCTCTAGGATAGAAAGTTTTCTATCTAAACTACAAACACCCTGTATAATACAATTTCAATTTGCGGTCTTTCTGATCCGAAATTTTGAGGTTAGGAAACAAGGAAGAATCGCCGAGGGCAAGATCGTGAATTTTAGGTGGGGGAAAGTGCGTTATTAAAACTTTTTTTAAACGTTAAATTTTACACCCTGTAGATATAATAAATCGAAATATTATCTCGGTATCTTATCTATAAAATTACGCGATTTAATAAATAGTTTGGGATTTTTGTTGATTATAAAAAAAGTGATCGTGAAATTGGCCAAAATTATTTTTTGTTTGACAGGAAACAACAACTAAATCAACGACTATCATTAAATCTGATATTTACACAAACAGTCATCGTTATATTATCTACATAAACCTATTTTTTTTATATATAATGAATTTTTTCTTCAGATCTTCAATGAATCACCGGAAATGTTGCTATTACATACTGACATCTGGTGGAAACGTAATCAAAACTTATAAACTAATAATTCATCATGAACAGATAATAAAATTTGGAATATTCCAAATAATCTTTTTAATTCCAGTACTGAACTTATAGTACGTTTCAGGAAAAACCAACATACCTACGTTCCTATACCTTTCACACCCGGCATTGCAACAAACGCTTCTCGAACGACGCCTAAATCGACCTACGCTGCTCTTAGAGATTAAGCCCGCGCGGGATATTTTGTAATCAAGGTACACAATTACAAAATTGTGTTTATGAGTTTTAAGCCCAAAAAATGGGTTTTTAGAAAATAGGGAGGGGTTCCATCGAGAATAAACACTCACTCCCGAATTTTTGGCATCGAGTCTCGTAACACCCTGTATAGTGCGGTGTCTTTTCTTTGTTTGTGCATCCCACAGTCAAAATGAAATGTATATTTTCTGCTTGGGCGGCTATTTGTAAGAAAAAAATGTATATTTCTGCTTAATGAAAACAATAGAAAGCATGGGAACCTTCAACCCTTTTTCCAGGTCAAGTTAAGTATTCTTTGTGTGCTTTGGAGCCGTTTAAAAACAATGGTAGGAAACAGTGTAAAGTAAAAGAACGAAAAGTTCACATCAGAACATTTAAGACGAAAAAAAATTTATTTTTATAACAAATATTGTAACCGATGATGCATTAAATTGATTAAAACTATTGAGGAATAAATCAAACAATAAACAAAATTCATTGAACCTAACCTAACCAAAAATATGTCTATTTATACACGAATTTTTCAAAGAATAGTCACCACCACACAATGTGGTATTTACACCACTGACAGTTTTATAACACACCAGATTCCCTTATCTCTGTACGTTTACACAAAAAATTTGTTACGTGAATAATTTCATAACTTAGAATAAACATAAATGTAAATAATAAAAATAAACAGACATTCCAAAAGTTTGAATAAAAACGCACTATTCAAGTATTTATCTCGTTGATAAGACTTCCTGTATTAAATCGAAGAAACCACACACAAAGACAAAACCTATACGTGCCATGAAATAATAATGAAATAAAAACGTTTTATTATTCACCATTCTGAGAATTTAAATAAAAATTTAATAAGAACTTACCTGCAATTACAGTATCACTCAAATTGTATTTTTCGTTGGTTTTGGGAAAATCCTTCAATTTTCTGTTACTTAATTTCAACTCTCCACTTTGGTTTGCTTCTTCCAATATTCGTTCTAAAGATCGAGTCAACTGGTTTTGAATATGTCCACTTATATTGGAAACTAACACTGCCATCGTTCATTTTACGTAAATATTATATCGGTATTTTAAGATTGCTATATACTTTTTTTAGTTCTATAAAGTAAATACTGAACGTAATTGTACATGTTTATATAATAATTTACCGAACTCGTACTAAATTCATGTCAATATTAGCGGTAACTTTCTAAAACGAACCTTGCATGTATACAATTCAATAAAACTCACGACTGTCGACTATTAACTCGGTCTTGTTTCGCGTCTAGCCGTATGCCAGTCGCAAATAGACAGATGAATGAACCAGCGTTGCCAAAATGAATAACCACAAATACGAAAAAAAGTCACACCGATAATGAATATACTATTAAAAAATTAAAATACAAATACAAAGTATACTAAGATAATTATACATTATATATGAATAAATATATGAATTGAAAACTGTAATTAAAAGTGTGATATACAACATTATATTGTGATATTAGATTAGCAAAATTACTTTTATTTTTATAATAAATCTATTAATATAGAACAACTAAGAAAATTGAATATTGAAATTGTCACGAAAACGTAGGTATCAATAACAAACAAAATCGAAAGTTCTAAATATATTCGGCATACATATCACTACTAGGAAAAATATTTACATTTGACAACGTTGCTAAAATATTGAAATCGAACAACTCCGCATGTCTATTAATATGACATGGTACACTAAATTCACACTTTAGTTATTTTTTTTTAAATATATCGTAGACTTGGGCATTTCGAAAAATATATTCTTGGGAATTAAATAAAAAAAAAATATTAATACACCATATTAATCGAAGGAAAATATTTAATTTTTATAAAATAGCTGAACTATTCACTTATAGACACTTTTATGTGAAATAATTATAATGCCTCTTCTTAACTGTGAATATCCTATTTTTTAAGGATTCATTTATCTAAAATGAGGGTTTCAAGGACTTAAGCAGAAATATTAATGAATGTTTTAATGGAATATTGTCGCGCCATCTCCATATCTAACTGCGAACCACTGTATTGTTGTATCGCAGTAAACTGTTAAATATTATAAATGAATATTTTTGCCACCTTCCAGTCGTTTGATGAGTTACTAAATAGAGACGTAGTGGATCCAAAAAAATTAATTCTTAAAGTTAAGTCAACTTAAAATAAAACTACTTTTCGATTTATTCACTTTTTAATAAAAAAATTCAGCACTTTCTATTGCGCTTCTTCGGTGTTGTGTAGGCATAATGAATGTTGGATTATAAGGATCCCCCTCCATTCTAGTTAATTTGATGCATAGCTCTCTAGATCTTATAATAAATATTAATTTTGAGAATAATTCTTCTTCCATCTCGAAACATTTCATGTCTCGAACAAGATATATTTCAAGACATATATGGAAAATTCTGTCAACGTTCGGCATATCGTCTAACCATATATCGTTAATACGGGAAAACATGGATTCATGGAGAATGCTATACGCCACCAAGAAATAAAATCCATACATAGCCAGAATCCTATATAAAGTAAAATATTAATAGTGATAAGATAACTATATTTTATAATATAAAACTATAATTCAATATTTATTTTAATTATTACATTTTATACTAAAATCCGTTAATCACTGAGCGAAAATTTTATATGATACGCCCATGGTTTCAGATTCGAGAATAGAGATGGGCTTTGTAACTTATCAATTTTTATATGTATCAGTAACTACGATAATAAAATGATAGTGAAAATGTGTAAATAAACAAACACATTATAACTTATTTTAGGTCTATTGTTACTCCATTCTTTAAAAATTTATTACTAATCAAAAATTCCCTTCTCTCTCCTACCTTTAAACATTATAATCAATCGAATTAAAGTTGTGTAACAGAAGCGACAAAGACATGACCGGTGTTGCCAGATCTAAGAAAAGTACATCAATTTAAAGAAATTTTTGATACTAAAGCTTTTTTACACTAATTTGAAGGTTATTTTATAAAAATATTGTATATTTTAGTCCATTTAGTCCATGTCATACATTTGCAGAAAGGTTATTATAAAAGTTTGACAACACTGTCAATGGGGAGAAAACTTTTTAATATCTATGTTATGCAATGAATACGATTTAAAGGATCAATGATTGATCTAGACGATTAATAATAAGAAACCAACACACAGAAGCGATGTTTTTCATGGTCACTATATAGAGTGGAGCAAAACACATTCTAATAAAATAAAAGTTTACTTATGAAATATGTGGGGTGAAAATACACGTGACGAAAATTATTTTAATAATATAACCAGATAATTATTACAACTTCTGTTATATTTATTGGTATAAACCAATTAGTACTCTAGGAATTAATTATTTGATAGAGTATTTCGTAACGCTTTGAAAATAACGAGACACCTCTCATTTTATTTCTCTCGTATGACGCGATGCTCGGTTGCCAAATTTAACTTGTATATTAATAGAAAGAAGAAATATTAATAATATTTGTTGGAAATGAAAAAGAATGTTTGTTGTATAACTATTTAATAAATCATAATAAAATATAAAAATATATGATCATTGCAGCATTTGCAATCTGGGATTTTGATCCGGACTAGGTAAATCCAAGTCCCCGCCATCATAAGTGAGCTTAATACAGAGCTCTCTAGATCTGATTATGAATATTAACTTTGAGTAAATGTATTCTTCCATTTCGAAACATTTCATATCTCTCACTAAATACAATTCAAGGCACATTTTATGAATTTTATCAACGTTGGGCATGTCATCCTCCCATATGTCTTCTATAGTGTTAAATAATAAACTTCGAAGAATTCCTTGGAACAAGAAGAAATAAAATCCATACATAGCGATAATCCTACACAAGAAAATATTTTTTGTTTAGCAAAACTCTCTATGCTCTACCTAAATTACTAATGATACTACAGTATAAACTGAAATAGAAAAACCCCCCCTCGAACCCGGCAAAACTACAACAAATAATTATTTTTTAGGTTAGTTTTCAACTATTTCCTAACCTACAAATTAAATTTCAATTGTCCCCTACCTAGCCCACAGTGAGCAACAACCAACGAACCCAGTTAAAAAAGAAGATTGACGTTTTCAAAATATAGGTTAATGTGACATTAACACATAAATCTTCTTTTTTCTTCTTAATCCGTTGGTAATTTTTTAACCATTTTATTGTATATAAAAGAAAACACCATTAATCTTGATCAATATTAGAGAGGGTTATGGACAAAAAAAACAAGTATAAGTATAATAATATTATAAATTTATTTTCAAAAAGTATGTGCATTTATTCGACACAAATGAAAAACAAATAAATAGTGTACAATTCAAGACTCGAATAATTCCTATATTAAACAGAAAAAAACAACAACAATAATCAATAGACATCATACAACAACAAACAATTAAAATATTCTGTTAGCAAAAACATTTTTATTTTAAAATCACCGATTAGATAAAAATTCAACGACGATATTTATATTTTGGTACACTCTGTATAATCAACGGATATTAAAAGGCAAATCCCAATACAGAAGAAACCGTTACGAAATAACACAATTAAAGTTCTTTCCTCCCTCTAATCTTTTAAAGGTGACTTGCACGCAATCGGTGTTGCCAGAATTGAGAGATTTTCTTCAATCTTAATAATTATTGTTTAAAATATACGAAACGCTACTGTCGTTTTTGAAAAAAATATTTTATTCTATTAATTATTGTTTGGTGGAATGCTCCGTTGAAGGACGTAGAGATTTTGGTTTTTGTAAGAAATTTTGTAGAAAAAGTTTGGCAACGCTGTTTTAACCAGGTATATAGATAGTTTTTGAAATCAAAAAAAAATTATAGTAGGATGAAATCTATTGGAAAAGGAGGGGGATTTAATAAAAATAAATTCATTTACGGGCAGTTTGAGATCGGGAAGGAAAAGGGTAAAAAATGGTTTGTATTAATTTCCGGCAAAGCTATGGGTCTTATGGAAAAAAGTCAAATGACAAAGTTGAAGGTAAAAAAAAGATCTATAACTTTTGTATTTACACTTTTTTAACATAACCTCAAAATTTATGTGAAAAATTAAAATACAAAAAACTTATTTTCACGAAAACGTTCTTTTTCAAGCACAAAATACACTGTAATCTATTTCATTTGCAATATTTATTTTTTTGAAACTTATTTTGATTCAATATCGAAAAAAGACTAATTTTCAATCGCAAATTCTCCCGCAAACATTTACCATACTAATGATACTTTTTTTACACTGTCATTAAGTAGTTATTTCAACAATCTAAAATCTCAATAACTTTTTGAAAAAACCTTTGAAGGGGGGAAATTGCGATTGAAAATTTGTATGTACGAAATTAAAACTCTTATTAACAGAAAGGTATGCAACTTAAAATACACCAACGGTAGGATATGAAACCAGAAATACTTTACTTTATGGTAAGCTAGGCAACCAAAAACACATCAGTTGAGTATGCAACTTAAAATACATCAACGGTAGGATATGCAACCAGAAATACTTTACTTTAATGGTAAGCTAGGCAACCAAAAACACAACATCAGTTGAGTATGCAACTTAAAATACATCAACGGTAGGATATGCAACCAGAAATACTTTACTTTAATGGTAAGATAGGCAACCAAAAACACAACATCAGTTGAGTATGCAACTTAAAATACGTTAGCAATAGGATATACAACCAGAAGTACTTCGATAGTAGTATATGCAACCATGAACGCGACAACAGTTGAATATGCAAATAAAAATCTTATTAGTAGAAAGATATGTGACCTGAAATGCATCTGAAGTACTTGATTAGTAGGATATGCAACCAAAGATACTTTAGCAATAACTAAAAATAAGTAGACGGAAATTGTTCGACCAGATTAAAACGAAAAAGTATAAAAAGGAAGATGCGGGCAATTCGACGAATAACCAACAGGAACGGACAAACTCGATTACAACATCATCCCGACCTTAATACAATCATAAATCCGTTCTGTATATATGCAACGATTGATGCGTATCACGAGACATTCCCTTATTCCAGAACCGATTTCAGTTTAATTTATTCCCCGTCCCCCTCGGGGTCGTCTTCGTCTGCGACTTCCTCCTTAGGTCTCGACCATTTGATAAGCGTCTCCGGAGATCTGAACAGGAATACCAATTTAGCGAATAGATCTTCTTCGAGAGCGAATTCGTGTACTTCCCGAACCAGATAGATATCGAGACATAATCTGAGAACGCGATCGACGTTAGGTAAATCTTCGAACATTATCTTCGACATACCGTCGGCGAAGAAACCTCGAAGGATACGTGATGCCACTAGTACAAGTGTCGTATACAGACCTATGATACTGTAAAAACAGATATATACGAATATCAATATCAATACGAAAAATTATTTACAATAATATTCACGTTTTTCCAATAAAACAACAAGAAATGTATATTAAAAGTCTGGCAACGTTGCAACAAAAAGAGATAGACTTAGGTGGACTAGGTTATGTTTAAAATTTCAAACTTACCCTCCGGAGGTGATTATGTCCAACGTTGGCGGGAAAACTTTATCGTTGAAGGCGTACAAAAGGATGGAATCCTTACAATCGTGATAAGGAACTTTCATAAGGATGTGCTCGTAATTGTAATCGTTACAAATTTCGTTCACTTTCCACCATGCTTGTTCGTAACCTGAAGTGTTTTCGCGTAAAAGTTTAATAGTTACGTTTCTAAAGGTTGTAGCTTCAACGTCTGAAAAAAGTCATTTGTCCAATTACGTTTTGTTAATGAAATCAAAAGACATAAATTACAGAAAAACGAAATTTTTTTGGTTCCGATTGGTGATGAAGTACGTAATGAAGTCGTGAAATGATCATGTTTAATCATCTAGTATACATTTTAGACCGATCAGCATAAATATCCCACCGTTTTCGATAAGCCTACCCTGAAGTTTTTTCTTAAAAAAATAAAAGGAAAACGAGACGAAAATGACGTTCCGGAATCTCCATTATCAAAGCAAACATTACTTCGAACTCTCTTTGAACTATTAAATCTTTTTGAATTGAATTATTACGAGGGTTGTACACCAACTATTAAGTTGAAGTTAAAATTGTTTATTTACCTGGTTTGTCCAATAGGAGGACGCTAATAGGATCCACTGTTCCTCTATTCGTTACTTTCACGAATTTTGGTAATATATATGTAAAACGTACAGGTTCGGCTTCTTTACCATCGAGATATTTCAATAGATTTTCTCTATCTTCATTTATACTCGTATTTGTGCTTGGTTCCATAGTTATTTCTTTTGAAAACGTTACCAATCCCGAATCTTCAGCTTTACTTGTCCTATGTGTAATTTTATATTCTAATCTAATTTTAAGAAGCTTGGCTACAAAAAAAATTACATTTAGAAATACGAAACTTCTAATACAACGTTTGAAATACACCCTGTATGTGAAATTAACCTCTATATAATTCCGCAAAGATTTTTATCACGATCTCAATATAAACGTTACAAAAACAAAATTCTATTCTTTTTAAATTTATCTTATCGTTTTTTTTTATTCATAGTAATCATACTAGAATGTTAGTAGATTTTGTTTATAATTAAAAGATACAAAATGGCGAACGTATATAGTGTTTAAGTAGAAATTAAAAGTAAATACACGTAAACATAATTTAAATATTTCATTCTAGTTAAAACTGCAATAAAAAATTAATTAAATCAGATCACAAGTGAATTAAATTGTGTGTACTTACTGGAATTGACTTCTTTTATCATTCGTTTCCTGTCAGGAGGCGATATACTCCATATATTGGAAGAATCAGTATTCAGTCTAATGGCGGTAATATCGGCCGCTTCGTAGTTAAAAATGAAATTTTCTGATACTTGATAGGCATTATAAAGAGCTTTAATGTCTTCAAGTTCTTGTGGAGTGAACCTAGATGAAATAATAAATAGTCACGTGTTTGAAAATTTCTTCGATTTAGGCGCCAAAAGGAAAAACGTCAAAGAATAACATAAGATAGAGATGGGAATTTCTATTTGAACTGTATACAGTTACATGAACTGTTACTCCTTATATACGTTTTAATCAATTAAAGGGAAGCGGTAAAACGCTTTTTTTTGTAGATAACGAAAATTCAAAAAAATAGATTCCTTAAAAAATCATTTTCGATTCTTTTGGAATAACTAAAAACAGTCAAAGAATTACAGTGCAAGATCAATTTAAAACACTGTTACAAAATAGAGATGTGTATTCTATGGGAAGTTGTTTGAAAATAACAGTTTCTCAAACCAAACTATTTGTTCGAATACATTTGTACGAGGGTTGTTATAAATGTACTGAAAATACGAAAAAAAAATAATGATTTAACTAGTTGTTGACACAAAGTTGATATAACACCTTATAATGGAACTAAAATAGGGATGGGAGTGTGAATTTGTGTAAAATAATAAGTTAGGGACTAAATAATGAGTTTAAAACAGAGATGGAAGGTTTTAGTTGAATTTTTTCTATAATAATAGCTCTTCGAATCATTTATATTTACATTCCAAAAAGATTCCTACAGTTTTATGAGGATTAATTAAAAATATGAAAAAACAAACGAATTTTGCTATCGAATGACTGCAACTGAACAATGAGTATGAAATAGAGATGGGAGTTACTACTTGAATTTATTCAAAAATAACAGTTTCTCAAATCACAGTTATCATATCATATAATTAAATTTTATAACATTTCAGACACAAAGTTACGAATCTGGAATAGAGATGGAGATTTCTATTATAAAATAGCAGTTTCACAAATCAAAGTTATTAATATTTGTATAAACATACGTATACGTAGTAAAAATATGTAAATAAATAGAGTTGGGGATTTCAACTTGAAGCTGTTAAAAAATAACAGTTTTTCAATCGGAACTTACATTCCGAATGTATGTATGTATATATATACGAGGGTTGTTGTGTACATACTGAAAAAGATGTGATAATAAATTAGATGCGACTTACTGAAAAATTGAATTCGATTGGACGGTCATTTGGTAAATAGGTTCGTATGGTCCGATTCGAATTTCCAACGAAACGTCAGACGGTGGATTCGGATTACCAACGGCGTCGCCCAACGAAAAAAATACCAAAGGGAACCATATGATACCGATAATGACGGTCAATAGAGCGCCCCCCATCAAATATTTGACGGTTCGATTCTTTTCCTGAGCTCTGGGTTGGGGATACTCGTCTTCGACATTCCTCGAACACTATAACCGAAAAAAACGAATCGAATAGAAAGTTTTTTCGGTAGAATTCCGTAGGTCCAAAGAAAAATCAGTAAATTCGGCAATTAATCCGATATTTTCGGATCCGTAACGTAATTATCGAACGAACTATAATCGAACACTCACTTTTAATAGGAAAATATGTTGGAAAATGTCTTCCAATTTGATCCAATCGAATATGGCCATCGAGGTTTCGGTCCACATCCAGTCCATGCAAGTCCTCAATTCGAACAGGAACGGTATCAACATGAATCCTTTGAACAGGAACATATTAACGTATCCGTATCCTTTGCACAAGAAGTTACCCAAAATTCTCGTCGGATATCCGCATCGAATCTGATAGGCCGACAACAACAAGTAACTGCATTTGGCTATATAGTAGATTTGGGGCGGTATCAACGTATTACAAGAGCTAAAAACGTTTATTTCGATTAAAAACTCGAATAACGACGAAAATACAATAGTATCGATACCGAACATCGATCGATTCTTTTCGATTACAACTTTTCGCCTGCCGTACGTCGATTTTTGTTCGTTGAACTTATCGATCGATGCGCGGTCGATAAAATACCGAATCGACTTACGTTTTGGTAACTACCGGAAACAATATGAACAACCAAATGTGCAATAAGATTATCTGGACGAATTGGAAAATAATTTTGGCGAGTATATTTTTCCTCAGATAAATACCCCTGTCTATGATGATCAACATAAATTGGAATATCAACATGAAGAGAAATAACGGCGGTACTCGGTTGTCTTGTAAATAATCGGAAACGCTTCCATCTTCTTGAGTCTAAAAATAACAAAAACGAGTAAATAAAACCATTTTTATCGATATATTATCGTAGTTTTGGTTGTTTTTCTTAGCCGTTTGTATTTTATAATAAAATTGAATCACCGGTAACTATAATTGAGATATTTAAATCTTTTTTTACGTCCCTCGTATAAAGAGAAACCGTATCTGCCCAGTTCAACATCATAAGTACATTTTAGGTACTAAAACTGAAAAGTTTATCAACAGGAAACTGTAATGTAACACCTACTATAAGGTATAGGTAATTTTACGCCATCTATGATTTCGATAACCAACGCAAAAGTTGGTGAAAGAGAAAACTGTAAAATTGTTTTTACGCCACTTATAGATTTAAATACAAACGCTAAAAAATAATAAAACAGGAAACTGTAATGTAACACCTACTAGACGGTTGAAGTTATTTTACGCCTTTATGAATTTAATAACTAACGAAAAAGTTTGTTAAACAGAAAACTGTAAAATCATTTCACGCCACCTACAGATTTAAATACAAAGTGCGAATAGAAGATTCAACAGGAAACTGTAATATAACATTTTCTAGACGGTTAAGGTAATTTTACGCCATCTATGAATGTGATAACAAACGCAAAAGTTGGCTAAACAGAAAACTGTAAAATGTAAAATTAAAACGATTAAAACAGGAAACTGTTAAATAGTATTTAGTGCGTAAATATATATACGTAGAGATGGGATTTCTATTATGTAACATTGAAAATAACAGATTTTTTTTAATTTTAATATTTTTTTCAGAAAAATATGATACAATATCCATTTATATTATATCTTACAGCGAGATAAATTGTTTTTTTTTTGTAATGAATAATGATCGAATCAAAGATGAGATAACTACTATTTTTTTGGAACTGATCCAAGTTCAAGTATAAATTCCCATCTCTACATAAATAGTATTTATGTTTCGCATGATATTAATTGAATATTGTTAAATATTGACACGGTATTAAACAGTTTCCATGCGTTAATTTAAACGAATTGAATCGAATACTCACCCCGAAGGCGCTAAAACCAAAAAGTATAACAAAAAAATTTATAAAATCACACAGAAACATGAATGAATAGACATCGGCGGTTACTCTAGACGCAGGATCGAGTAGTTGCTGAATAAACAATTTGAATTCCTCGGCATACTTGTATATGCTAAAAAAAAATAACATTTACCGCCAAATTGAAAATTGCGCTGTTGTCGGCTTGTACCGAAAGTTATTGAATATCGATAAAATATTATTTATTTGGTAATATACGTTTTGGACGACGCTGTACTCACCCCAAACGAACTGCCATAACTGCGTTATTCAATTTTTTCAATTTCATTGTTCTTATAACGACAACATCGGCGTCGTCTTGATCGGTTATCGATTTTTTTTTACTCGAATGCGTTTTCGGAGTTGACGTCGACGGTTGACTGTCATCGGTACTAATAGAAGAAAAAAAAATCGAATTCGTCTCGACAAATTGTTAATTTCATATTATACAGGACGTAACAGAACAATTTAATTAATTTTGTCGCGTCGACAACAGAGCCCGTTTTTAAGATTTCCCGTAACGTCTTCTTATCATGACACAGACACAACTGTCTGAAGTACGAACACGCTTTTTTCGACAGCGTTGCCGGATTTATGATTTTTTCTATATGTAAATTGGTCTATACGCCCTGGTTTTCGTTTTTCAATAATTCAAACTTACTCATCGTCATCGTCTTGATGTCGAACTGGTATTAATTTTTCTCCCATAACTTTATATTCACCGTCGTCTATAAGGGCAGCTGTAACCGGAGTTGTTGAACTCCATATACCCATGGATTTCAATAAAACTCTATAAAGACGACAATAAATAAAAATTAGATATGGCAACAATGTATTTTCAAATACCAACATTATAAAAGATACGAAACGGTGATATACGACACAAATGGAATCGTAAAGACGTTCCGCATTGACAGGTGACGTATGACAAGCGCGTTTTGATAACGCGCCATCTGAACGTACCCTAAAAAAGCGGAAATGGAAGACAGTTACGTGATTATACGTGACACGGCACTCAAAACAGTGACAGATGTCACATATTGGATCATAGAACACGCAAGATGATTGGTGACATACGATGCTAATGACAATTGACAAGATGTTTGATTTTTCACTTCACTATAATATTAAAAAAATTTTGATAAACTAACCTGTGGAAAAAGACGACTAACAATAACAGCAGATCCCAAAAAGCTTCGATATCCTTGTTCTTGTGTAGGCCGATCAAAGTGGGGGGGTAAAAGGGGTTCCGTTCGGAGGCCGAAGTCAAAAATTCTGTTTGTTGTCTCATCCTATTGCCGGGCATGACGTGGAATTGGAAAACGACTTTCAACAATACCACAACTTCCGTGTAAGCTATGATGGTGACCCAGAAGGTTTTCGACGGTCTCGGTATGGTCAGAGATCCCCAAAAGAACACCATGAGCGGTAACGGAAGCGAAATTAGGTTAGAATTTCGAAGTTGATTTAAAAATATGACGAAATAACAGACTATTTCCGATCGGCTCATTATGAGGTACCAGGACGCTAATAATAATCTGACTATAGTCGGTTGATCGACCGAAGACATTTCGTCGCCGTAATCTACGTACGGACTCATTTGAGCGTCTTCTTCCGATTTCCTATAAAAATATTTGTTGTACAAACGTGAAGAATATAAACAATTTTCTCATAACGCGGCAAAATATAAATAAAGCAAACGATTACTTCATATTTGTAACATAATATTACCGACTCGTCCACCGACATAGACCGCGAAGCCGATCCTGTTCGATTATGGTAATCGACGCGCCAATTTATTACAATTCTCTTTATAAGCTTGTTGTACATTACGTTGTAACTGTTTCTATCGAAATTCAACAATCTGAATTGTCTAGAAAGCCGTTGGATATAAATAAGCGATAATTTACCAGCCAAAGTGTTTATAAATAAATAATTTGATACACCGGGATAAAGATAAGTAAACTAAACGGTTTATTTAAATAAATTAGTGCGTTAAGTATTAGCGAATAAGTGTTTAGTGAATAGTATATCGTATTTAATGCTGGTGCATAATTAAATTACGTACGAAATATAAATTCTCAAATTTTCTCAAGTTTTCAAATAATTAAGAAGAAAATTAAAATAATGTGTAGATAAATCAAGCATAAAATATTTCATTGTCGAAGAATTTTTTAATATGTAATATTGAACATAAAAATTCCGAATTTAGTTAATTTTTTTATATAAAATGATATCTTTGAGATGAACACGTCTAGTATAAACCGTAAAAAACTTTAAACCCCTTAAAAATTAATTTGTTAATGATTGCACTTTTGATTAACACTGTATACGCTGAATTATTTCTAACTAAAATAAAATAAAGCAGTTGGTATTTTATAATATACGCTATTGAACTATGATTTATCTATTGACCCCGGTATAAGAACAATTTAATTATAAAAAATGCGTAATAATCAACCATGCATAATCCGGAAATGAGGAAATAAAAATAAATGGAAAGAAGACTAAGGAAGCCGGGCAAAAGCGAACACAACGGAGTTGACATTGGCGTTACCTTGACGACGGACATGGCGAATCTAATCCACGTTCCAAACTTGCCGCCAGAATTCGAATTTCGGGAACCGTCAAAACGCTGGCCTTGCGCCTACACAGCCAACATATACACAGGCGTACAGCCAAACTACTTTTTTTCTACTCAAATTAAATCTTGTGAATTGTCCATTCCTTATATTCATTTCTCAAATGTTGAAGTGAATAGACACACACGCGACATTACCAAACTTTTTTTAATTAAAGTCGTAATAAAAACGACCACGTTCCCGATAAACCGGTACAGAAACGTCATAAATGAGGTTAAAATATTTTTTTCTTATCAATGTTTTAATATATCTAATACGTCACTACAAAAATATTGTCACATATACTGATTTTAATCACTTTAAGAGAGAAAAATGAAGTTTTTTGTGGTATGGTGTTTAAAAACATAATAATCTAAGTATAACGAGCACTGAATCAACTAGACACGATGTGATCACTTCGGAATAGAACGATCAGAATACCGACAACACCTTATATAACAACGGTCATAATTTGTTTGACAACAGATATTGCCAAATTGGTTTTATTAAAGGAAGATGTGGTATTTTCCATATCATATAAATTCTGCGAAAAACTGAAGTTTATTTATTAAAAAGAAAAAGTATCCTAGGTAAAAGAGTTATAAAATTTTCTCAACTCTAATTAATAATGATTTTTAATTTTCTCTTTAGTTTTTTTGTATACGATCAATTTTTTTAACTAGTTATAGGATTAAGAGTAAATTAAGGCAAACAGTCTTAAAAATCACTTGATGGATATCGGGTTTAATATAAATACAATGTTATAATTTACACCTGCAATATGAACACTATTCCATGCCAGACCGTTTACATAATTTTGAAAAGTCTTTTTTGTAATATACAATTATATTTTTTCAGTCAACAAAACAGAATTTGACGACCCAAGTTGATGATATATATATATATATAATTGATGATAAATATACCTTACTTATACTTATACCTACTTATATTAGGTATAATTGGCAACATTGCTGATTCACATTTCGTGACCGTGGTTGTTTAAGATCTTGCGGTACGATAGATGAAGTTTTAAAACGTAGAGGAGCGCGCGGAAAAATAAAACCGTTAAAAAATAACTAAATCAAATTCGTCAAACTATGAAGAATATATTTGATAGTTCAAGGCTGCGTTAAAAAGGAAAAAGTGGGAACAAATCGTGAAGTTAAAAGATTCGATTGAATCGACATCTTGAAATACTATTTTTTATTACGATATTTTTTTTATATTTATCAATTTTTGGAATTGATACTGTCTCTACAATTCAACATGAGCGAAATGAATATACTACTATTTGAAAAGTAATGCATCTATTTACATCTAATCCAATATTCTGAATTTTAAATTGAAATTTAACATTTTATAAAAACAAAGACCTCGTATTATCATTTAAATGGATTTTCCACGAACTTCTCAACCCGCCCTCATATATTGAATGAATCATATCAGAAACAAGTATAACTAAAAAATTATAAAAAAAGTTTCTTTAAAAATCACCCTGTATATCTTTTATGATTATTTTATATCAAATTCAACGATTTTTCTCAAATAACAAAAAATTTTTTTTCGAAAAATATAAAAACCGTGAAGAATTTAGAATTTCCTTGAACTATTATGGACCAAAATATTTATTTCGATATAAGACAGATGCATTAATTTTATTAACTTCTCGCGATTTAATAACGCTACGTTCGTAAGAAGTTATTTTATTCCATCTCTACGCATGTCAAATGACGTGTAATAGAAAAAAAATCGGTTCGTTCCAACCCATCGAAAAACCGTCCTTGGTACTGTGACGATTCTGCGCAATAGAAATTATGTGTTCCAACCGTTAAACGAACGATTCTGTTTTATGTTTCGTTTGTGAATCGGTTCCGAGACGATCTTGTTTGATAGCGAGTACAGAAAATATCATTTAAACGGTTCCAAGAACGGTTCGGATTAGAAGATTGGAGCAAACCTATTAAGAGTGTGACTGTATCGGATTTATTAGTACCTATCCGGTTCTGGTGAACACGGTAAAGATGGCGCCAATGCTTTTGTATCGCTGTCTTCGCTTAAAGGAGGTTTATCGTCATCACTATCACCGTGGATCGAGTCCTGCCTGTTACGACACAAGTATTCAAAATGTATCCTGTTTTATTAGATCTTTTAACAAATATCGGTGCTAATAGATAAATCGTGAAGTGAAATAGAAGAAGTTCAAATAGAAATAGTGGTGAAATGATGAATAACAGAATTTAAAAAATAGTTACAAGTATAGATATGGAAGAAGAAGAAAATATTTTGTGCAGTTAACCTGAAAGAAGACGCAATAGAATACACTGTAAAAATTTGAGTGGAAAACATTTGGTGAATGGAATGTAAAAATTTTTTTCTATATTTGTTTAAATGTAAGTAACAAAAAATATATTAATCAATGTTTGTTCATTAAATAAAAAAATAACGTTGCAAAGTTATGGACCTGGATATTGTTAATCTTTCATAAAGTAATCATTTTATTATATATTAAGATTTTTTATTTTGGTTTTGATTTTTGATTCAAGATTTTGAATTAAGATTTTATAACTTTTGCAAAGTTAATATTTTATTTTGTGATTTTTGAAGTTCGCGAAATTTATTTAAACGAGTGGTTTACGGCGTAATTATTAATTTGTCTTCTTTCTTTGGATAATAAATAATATTTTTTTGATATCACATATTATACCCAGCTAACAATATTTATAAATAGAGATTTACACAGAGGTCGGCAACAAATTTCTTTAAAATTCAGCGTCAAAAATTTAAAAAAATTACAAAAGGGATTCGAAAAAAGGGTTACCAAGTTCAAATTGATCAATGCATTTAAGGCAACGTTTCTCAACAGAGATTCAGGTCCAGCCATGTAACGCCAGCGCCATTATACCGACGCGTCGACAACAGAGCCCGTTTTTAAGAATTTCTATAACGTATTCCATACTGCTGAACGATTTGGTAGCGACGTGTTCGGAAATTATTGTCGAAATTGGATAAACACGATTATTCATTCTGAAAACGCGTCTACTCGACGAGCACGTGTTATTATGACACAACTGGGTGACAGGGTTGCCGGACTTATGTGCGTTGCCGCACTTATGCCGATTTTTCGAGAGATTTGTCCGACCTCTGTATAAAAAGTGGAATGGGGGAAATAGTACAGGCAATGTACCTTGCTATACAGGGTGGACAACAACGAACTGGAAGTTTTTCCGAGCAAATTTTGCGATTTTTGTGGAAAAAAAGTTTTTTGGGGAAATAAACGGGAAGGCACCACAAAAATTGATAGTATTCGCTTCAATAACATATGAAGCTTCCTAAATATTCGATAGAATTATACTTGGCGTTCAAAAATTGTGTACGACTCTCCCTTTTTTCAAGGTCAAATAGAATTTTCTGGAACGAAAATGGTAGTCAGACGGACATTGTACTAAAAGTAAAATATTGAACCAGTTTTTTGAAATTTTTGACCAAAACCTATTTTTCAACGTAGAATCTACTAGTGTCGACAATTATTAAACACCCTGTATAATTTTTTTTTAAAATTCCGATTATTCAAGCGAGTTATAGTAATTTTTGATTCGACTGTTTCCAAAAAATAATGATCTGCCGATATTTTTAAAAAAGAAAATTTATATACAACTAAAAACATTTTAAATTTAATATAAAGAATATAAAGAAACACTTTAACCAGAAATCGTAGACAACTGAAAAGATGTCGATTCATTTCATCGTGGTATACCCTGTATATTTATTGTTTATCCTTAAATCTCGGTTTTCGTTCGTCACCGTTATGAACATTTACTTTGATGTCGATATGTTGCTGGGCGTTAACAACCACTTGCACAACATAAAACACAATCAATAATTTTTTACAATTAATCTTCACCGTAATTTTTACAGTGTACCACAACTTCATTTTATAATTTTTATTCTAGTCCCGTCCAGTACACCACTTTAAAATAACATTTAAAATAATTGATTTATGATAAACCCACTAATTCTCAAGCAGAAGTTTTTCCAAATTTTAATATATTCAGGGGCGTCCCTTGAATGTAAATCCAAGTGTCATTCGCCATCTTGAAAAACACGTTTTATCGAATATCTCGCGAACCGCGCATCGTACGACAACAATAGTAGAAATAATTTTTATAGATAATATTTTTTTCCATCTTTTTTATTTGAAACTTTTTTCTGTATAACGCATAGGTTTTTAATTAACTATATATTTAGTAAAAACCATGTTAAAAAATATAACTAAAAACCTATGCGTTATACAGAAAAAAGTTTCAAATAAAAAAGATGGCAAAAATTATTATCTATAAAAATGGGTCCAACTATTTTTGTCGTACGATGCGCGGTTCACGAGATATTCGATAAAACTTGTTTTTCAAGATGGCAGGTGCCCCCTTCACATTCAGGGGACACCCTTTAACATATTTCAAAAAAAAGAAAATCCGTTCTATAGAACTAGGCGCGCAGGAATAATATATGACTGATATTAGCTCTGATTCCGAATCACTTTAAGAACTGATCGCATCAAAATTGTCGTTCTCGGGTCGATGACTTTTCCTCCCTCCAGCGAACGATAATTTTGATAGTGCGCATGCGATAAAAAATGTATTATTTCAACGATGTTTTGAATACGACAATTACAGACGATAGAAATGGCAAGATGGCAACTTCCGTGCATGACAAAAATGCCTCCGTCGCTCAGTCTATTATATAAAAATAGAAAGAGAGCGATATGTAAGTCGAATTGTACTATTGGAAGAAATATAAAAGGCATCGGTTTATCACTATTCATCTCTCTCTACTTGTCATTGAAACCATATTTTTTTTCTTTATCGTTCCCACCACTCGAAACATCAGCATCATGGCGACCCAATGAGAGTGGTATACGGAAATACTTTCTGTCTCTATCAGCAGTTTAACAAGCTCCTATACCTTGCTCTCTCTCTATCTTAATAACGAGTTTGTTTCATTTATAAAAAAAATCGAAATATAATCTATACAGAACCGTAGTTAATATTTTCCAAGTTCGATATTTTGTTTTATATTGCAAGTGGTTGTTGATATTAATTTTAAATTTGTATAATTATTTTTCGAATTTTTCGCACACACCTTCTAAAACTCGACATTCGAAAAGAATCCGCAGGACTAAATAATGCCGGTGTAGATTGGGACAGCACTAATGATCCTTCTCTAAATAAAACAAATCTAATGTCTACACTAATTACTACAACTACAGTGAAAAAAAAACATCGACGTTACGAAATTTCTGATAGAACGATTAATGAAAATTGAAACTCACCTCGAATTTCTAAGGAGGCTGTGATAAGAACCGGCCGGTTGCCAAATTTGATCTTTTCCCATACGAACGCCGATGTTGTAGTTGGTCCTTTCCTGAAATACGGTTTCGAGTTCGTAATTCGATAATTATAATGTAAAAAAAATTATATTATCAAAATTGGAAATACTGTCGAGAAAATGGCTACAACAAAACGAGGTGACCTTGGTCGGGTTGACGTAAAAATCGGTTGATCCTCCAATATTTGGTTTGGATGGTACACGACCTTGAACAACCCTGTTCGTAAGCGTATACCTCCCAACAAATACGAATGCGAACGAGACAAGCCGAAGTCGTACCAGAATATTACGTGCTTTCAACGCGATGTTGCCAAATTTGAAAGAGTTTTTTTAATTTTAATAATTTCCAATCAGATACAAAAGATTTTTATCCGAATTTGAAGGGTTTTAATGTAAAATTAAGTACTTGCCAAATATTTCAATAATTTTAACAACGAATTTTGCAACAATTAAGTGTATTCCTTTAATTTGAAGAATTTAACAGAAGAATTGAAGATTTTTATTAGAATTTGAAACATTTTAATGTGAAATTGGCAAATATTCGAAAAACCGTTTTAAATGATTTTTTTATCTAGTGCAAGAAATGTTAAAAAATTTGGCAACAATGTAAAAATTAATGGGTATTTACTTGAATGTATTTACAATAGCACATAATATACCTACTTTCGACGCAGTGTGGCCGGACATAAAACATTTCCTTCAATATATTTTGAATCGAAATTTTATAATTTATAGATTTGAGGTTTTAATCAAATTTAGATGCAAATATCTAGCGAATATTTTTTTTCATCGAAAATAATTAGAACAAAACGTTATTTTCTAAACGGAAAAATATACTTTTTTTTCTTCATTTGAGAATCGTCAAAGAAATATGACAACGTTGCTATTGCAATCAGTTTGAATCTTCAACGCAGTGTTGCCAGAGTTGACAAATATTCTTCAATATAAAAATTTTTTTCTATTGAAAGACCTAAAATTTTTTACGAATTTGTGTAATGTTGTAGCAGTACCAAAAATTTTAACTTTTCTCATTTTTATTCAAAACTTTCGTTCATATTTATACCTCTGAAATATTGTTTTATGCTAGTCGATGTTTTGAAAAATATGATTTTTCCTCACTCGGTTAAAGCGTGTTTATCGAATCTGGCAACACCGCTTAGACGCGCGGGAGATAAATCGCGGTTTTTTGCATGTCTAAAGACGACATTTTATTGTTGATGCTATAGTTGGTAATTCGACGGGATTCGTGTACACCCATTAAAACGCAAACAAAAATTCAGTTATATCTAAAAAAACTAATTTTTACAATAAAAAAAATGACTATGAATCAATCCTCGGTTGTGTACTTAAACAAGAAACAAATAATTCTGTTCAGTGCAGTGCGTGAGTTTAAGTTGTTACCACATTTAGCTGAAAAGAATTTAAAGATAAAACGTGAGTTTTTACTATGTTTTATATCAATAACAATGTTTTAATTTTATTCATGACTCACCTTAAGTACCCTCTTTTCTTTTGCCAAAACTTTCAAGATGATCCTATAGTTTCTTGAATACTTATTCAAAAATTTGGTTAAAGTAACCATGATACCGTCAATGAAGGCCCATAACAAATAGAATATTTGGAATATTTTTTGTCCTATCGTGACTTCTAAAAATTTTAATGAAATCACAATAAATACGAGGGCAATGCGATTTTTTCTTTTTCGATTATTCATTTTTAATTGATTTTAAATCAGAGGAGACTTGAAACGAAAATTAAATAATTATCGTAAAAAACTAGTTACGTCTAGTCGAATGTTCAATATACAATTTCATGTGTTTAGCTGGGAAAAACGAAAGAAATTTATATATACCCTAGAAATTAACTTACGAGGTTCAGTTAAAGAGCTAATATCATCGTCTCGTTCTTGACTTGTACTAGGTAAAGGTTCGTCTTGAATTCTAACACTCTTCGGCTCATTTTCTGCAATCTATTTACAGTATACGCATCATAAAATCGATATTTAAAATAAAAAAGAACAATTTTTATAATGCTCAATCGTTAAAATAAAATAATTTTTACTAGTTAAGCCCGGTTTACATTATACGAGTTTAGTAATCCGGTGCCGGACCGGATCGCAATGTTCATATTATTAGGACTCATTCAAAAGCTGTGAAAAAGTTTATAAATTGTATCAAAACTGATTTATTATTATTTTTATAAGAAATAACTGATTGAGTTGAAGGAAAATTGAAAAAAGAAGGAAAATATAAACTTTTGTAACAGTTATCTTTGAATACAAATTGGACTAGATTCACAGCATTCCAGTGGCATTCAAATTGGAAAACTGGAATCTAAAATAGACCGAAATTCAAGCTTGAAATGGTTAGGTTAGGGCGTTCTGGCGCCGTACCGGAATAATGTGAACCGGGCTTTATGACGTTTTTATAAAAACCGTTCATTATATTACTCTACTGGAAAGCACATAAATAGAATTAATAAAAAATAAAAAAAAAACATAAGCTTTACACACACACAACAAAATCGTAAGCACAAATTTTATATTATCTGAAAAAAAGTAGATAGAACATAGATAAAAGAAAATATTAGATATATCCGCAAACAAAATGAAAAGTTGGAAGGTGGTTTTATTAGCAAGTGGATTAATTATTTAATTTTAGTGAGTTTACTGGTAACGAATGGTAAATGGTGGGGTTATATTTCATCTCTATCAAGGTGGTAGCGTCAAATTGATGAAATTCAATAAGAAATTATACAAAATTTGCAGCTTTTTTGTTGCTATTTAGTTGCTAAAACCGTTAATGCTTAAACCGTTCGCGAAAAATTGCAATTACTGTTAAATTCATATAAAGGTTGCATAAAATAGCAATGATTGAATTATTAAACCATTATTTGTTGCTGCAAGTACGAAAATTTAAAAGAAAGACATAATTTTTGATCACAATAATGTTTTTCTATATATTCTAGCTTGAACTCGATTTGCTGAACAAAAAATGCTGAAGAAAGTTTGTTTCTGCATTGAAAAATGTTCGAATGAGTCTAAAGAACGTGCAACAAAATAAAAATTCAAAATCGGTCGATATACAGGGTCGCTAATAATGTTTTTCTACATATTCTATTTTGAACTCGATTTGCTGAACAGAATATTCTGAAGAAATTTTGTTTCTGCTTTGAAAAATGTTCGAATGAGTCTAAAGAACGTGCAACAAAATAAAAATTTAAAATCGGTCGATATACAGGGTCGCCAATAATGTTTTTCTGCATATTCTATTTTGAACTCGATTTGCTGAACAGAATATTCTGAAGAAATTTTGTTTCTGCTTTGAAAAATGTTCGAATGAGTCTAAAGAACGTGCAACAAAATAAAAACTTAAAATCGGCCGATATACAGGGTCGCTAATAATGTGTTTCTACATATTCTATGTTGAACTCGATTTGCTGAACAGAATATTCTGAAGAAAGTTTGTTTCTGCATTGAAAAATGTTCGAATGAGTCTAAAGAACGTGCAACAAAATAAAAATTCAAAATCGGTCGATATACAGGGTCGCTAATAATGTGTTTCTACATATTCTAGCTTGAAATGTTTTCTATATTCTGCTCAAGCAACGAAATTGCGGTTTTAGCAACTGAATAGCAACAAAAAAGTAACAAATTTCGCATATTTTTTTATTGTATTGAATTTTGCCGATTTGACGCCGCCAATTTGATAGAGCTTCATATTTTTCCTAATGTAAAATTTGTTACGACAGAAAAAACAAAAAATCGAAAAATTAAATGCTAATTAAGTGCCATATTACGAAGTTTTTCGCTGTGCAATTTTTAGAAGGTAGTTTTACAAAAAATAATTCTCCCTTGTCACGAAAAAAATGACTTTTCCGAATATTCTCAACAGAAAACTATTATTGGTGGAGAATTGTGGATAGAAAATTCGGAAAAATCATTTTTTTCGTGACGTCCAAGAATGGAAAAATTTTTTTTCGCAAAAATACCTTTCAAATACTTGCCCAACGGAAAATTTTCGTAATACGTCGCTTAATTAGCATTTAATTTTCCTCTTATCGTTGTTTATGTCTGCTCCGTTAATTTTAGTCACATTTTCCATAGAAAATATCGTAGAAACACATTCAAATAAATTTCTTCAAACGTATAAAAATTTAGGGAAATTATTTTAACGCCGGCAACAGTGGAAACTCACTAAAACCACCATTTTGGATTACCTTATAGTAAGTAAATACAATTGAATTGTCAGTTTTTGAACGATTATTTGTTCAAAATAAGCGTTCGGTTGATACGAATCCGTTTAAAAAAAAAGAAAAAAGAAAAGAGAAAAAAAAACGTTAAAAACGAACTATAAAGTAACCCAAGGTTAAAAGGTTAACTCACAGTGGGAGGGGCAGAGAACGTGGTAGTCAATTGGGGACGAGTGGTTCGTCTAGCGGCAGGCATTGAAGTTTGTCTCCGCAATCTTATATTTTCACGTGTCTCCAGCATGGTTTGCGATCGATTCCTCAACGCTTTATTGATATCCTCTTTAACAACGTCACTTAAAAGCTAAACCAAACAAATTTTTGTTGTAACACCCTCATTATTTGATAATAAACCATTTTTTGTTAGGTACAAATACATCGGTGTCGTAATATACGATTACGTCACGTTTTTTTAATCAATCACCCTGTATATACATGTCTAGATGAATATTTTTGGAAACGGAACGATATATTCAAAATTGATTTGAGTTTGGGGTGGCCCAAGTAAAATTTGCACCTTCCAATATTGGGAAATTGAATTTTGGAAAATATACCAAAGATTTTTGTTCAGTTTTTATATCAATTTGAAATATCTATCTTTGTACATCCCTATAGAAAATACTAAAATGGCTAACAAATATTTAATCGTAGGGGCGCTTGTGACCCCATTCAACCACATTTATTATCAAGACTATAAATATTAATGATATAAAAACAATTAACATCGACGATTTTCGAAAACCCCTCGTATTTTCAAAAAAAATCATTAGAAATAAAAAAAAATAACAGGGATGGATAGATAATAAAATCAGCTTTAAAATGATATGTTACTCAACACCACTAGCTAATTTCAAATTTTGCATGCTACAGGGGGAGTACAAAAATAAGTTTTAAAAATTTTATTTTTCAAAAAATAATGCATATATTCGTATGTGGAAATTTTATTTGGTTCACTCTATACGGAAAAGGACGCAAGAAAGGGACAAAACATATAAAAGGATTAAAAAAACGATCTGCGCACGATTGAATGTTTATAATATTCCTAAAGCGTTTTTTGGAAAATAGTTTTCGATTTTTTCACAAAAATCCTGAATGCCCACTAGTAGCTATACATATTTTGTCACTTTCCTTTTGATTGGGGGTGTCACAAACTATGTACTCATCGAAAATCTTACCTCTCCCAAATACGGTTTCAATCCTACGTCAAATTCATCGAAGGACTCTTTTTCTTCTGGTAATATATCAATTTCATCATCTTCCACTTCGTCAAACATATAATAATCACCAGATCTTATGGCTGTTGAAATAATCATATTAAACCGATATTCATTTTATATATTAGAAAAAGCGGAAACGGCCTCAAAGCAAGCATTTTTAGTCAATAATTTTCTTCCTTTTATCGATTATTGTCCCGTTACAAATGACAAAACTAACCAACAGTAAATTTTGACTTCAACAGTTTGTGTGGTTTCGAACCTGTCGCCGTCCCGACTTCTCCCGAGCAATCTCCCGATATACCTGACACATTTTTTGGGAAAAATCCAAAAACCTTCTACCTACTCATTATTCCATGTAAACACGAACCCAGGCGAGGCGTTTCAAATCGAGGAGAAATTCATTCTGTATCGAGACAACGCTGCGTCGTTTCGAGAAACTTAGCTCACGCGGAGAAAACAACTACTTCCCTAGCTAATGCCTCGACTACTATTGAATTACATCTCCTCTGAAAAACGTAATATCTAATCGACATTTTTGTCGATATCAACATCCCCAATGGTTCGCGATGACTAGTTTCGACGTTATTACGTCTCATCAGAGTGAAATAACAAATTTTTCGTTGTGGCCGATAATGTAGATTTCAATGTTGAATGAAATGTGTCAAATATATCAGAATAAATGATTCCTAGTATTCACCTCTGGAATAATTTCGAAATTTTATACTTCAAAAATGTATTCTATCGTTCTTCAAAGGAGGAAACAACTACTTTCTTGGCTAATGCCTCGACGACTATTGAATTACATCTCTAAAAAACCTGTTGTCCAATCGACATAACAATAACATCGCCAATGGTTCGCGATTGCAAACCACTGACTAGTTTCGACGTTATTACGTTTCGTCAGAGTGGTATAACAAACTCTCGTTCGGGCTGGAGTCCCGAACTGAACACAACGTCAAAGAGCGTCGCTTTTTGTTCATGTAGTTAGACATTCCCTAGCGAACGCTATCTGGCGCCATCTTCACTTCCAACTTCGAACAACTGATCAAGGAGTGATTTAGGAGTGAAAATTATTGACTATTCGACAAGGCTGCGTTACTAGAACCAAAGTATATATACTGATCTCAATTTACAAAGTCTACAAATAGTAAATATCAATAAAAGTGTATCGACAACACCTCGTATCATTAAGACCCCGATTTCCTGAAGCGAATTGTCACCTGTGACACGTTAAGTCGTCAAAGGAGTGATTCCACTAATCGAAATAGCGTCACACGAAGTGCAAGTACACTGTCCGACTTACGTTTCGACGAGACTAAATACACCAACACCGTCCGACGCACGTTTCGACGAGACTGAAGACTGTATACATCACCAATACACCAACACCGTCCGATGCACGTTTCGACGAGACTGAAGACTTCATACACCACCAATACACCAACACCGTCCGACGAGACTGAAGACTGCATACACCACCAAAACACCAACATTGTCCGCCGCACGTTTCGACGAGACTGAAGACTGTATACAGCGCCAATACACCAACACCGTCCGCCGCACGTTTCGACGAGGCTGAAGACTGTATACAGCGCCAATACACCAACACCGTCCTACGCACGTTTCGACGAGACTGAAGACTGCAGACACCACCAACACTGTCTGGCGCACGTTTCGATAACAAAGTTACCGTCACCGTTACTGAAGGAAGACTCCTTTAGTCGTTTTCATGTCCGATACCTCTCAAGTCAGCTAGAGAAATAAATTACCACGTAACTAGAAATCTTTTTTTCTTTGTAAATTGAGTTCAATATAGCTACGAGTGTGATAACTCTATTTATATGAAGAATTGCATCACTAATTACAAAAAATATAGTTACAAAAGTGTCTTTCTATATATACATGCAACATAATTTTGTTAGTAAATACAAAACATGAAATTTTCAACTATTTAGATAAATATTTATATACACATGCTTAGTAAGTTACAAATATGACATTTTAACGTATATACAAGGAAGTATTAATGTTGTTGTTGTGGGAATGTGGCAAATCAAACATCTAAGTGTACTATTTTTAATATATAATCCTATCTTTCGAATGTGTGATAATTTACGAATGACGTGAAAATTTCAACCTCCGATCGCCTTAAAATGAAAACCAGGATTGCCCAAAGTTTGTTTGCGCAACCTGAAACAATGCAGGGAATTATTCTGATCCACGACAACCCGCGTTCTCGCAACAACAACTCCTTCAGAAGTTTTGAACACCCAAAAAAAAAACAATCCTCCCAAAAGCTCAACTTAAATTTGCTGTTATTGCAAAAAGACGTTAATATCAATACATGTTCGAGTAATGTCGTGAAATGTCGTTTAATTGAGGCAATAAGAACATAATTATTGGGTTAGGTTTAGTTATGTAAGGATTAGTTAGGTAAGATTAGGTTTAGTTATGTGAGAATTAGTTAAGTAGGGATTAGTTAGTTCAAGTTTAGGTTTAGTTATGTAAGCATTAGTTAGGTCAGACTAAGTTTAGTTATGTAAGGATTAGTTAGGTTAGGCCAGGATTAGTTAGGTAGGGATTAGTTAGTTCAAGTTTAGGTTTAGTTATGTAAGCATTAGTTAAGTTAGGTTAAGTTTAGTTATGTAAGGATTAGTTAGGTTGGGTTTAGTTAGGTTAGGTAGGGATTAGTTAGTTCAAGTTTAGTTAGGTAAGGTTAGGTTTAGTTATGTAAGGATTAGTTAGGTTGGGTTGGGTTTAGTTTGGTAAGGATTAGTTAGTTTAAGTTTAGTTAGGTAAGATTGGGTTCAGACTAAGTTTAGTTGGACAAGGATTAGTTAGGTTGGGTATAATTAGGTTAGGTAAGAATGAGTTAGGTAAGGATTAGTTAGGTAAGGTTATGTCAAGTTTAGTTAGGTTAGGTTTAGTTATCTCGAACACGGAGTGAAATTAACGTAAGCTAAATCGTAAAACGTACAATGATACAATAGGCCAAATCAAGCAGCTGCAATTTGAAAACAAATATGGTTAACGGACGACAATGCCTGCGACAGCATCCCAACCAGCTGTCCGAGGTACATAAAAAACGATGATTAGATGCCGGAGTAGATTTAACAGATGCGACTCTATAAACGCGTCCTGAAGGACACCCTGGACTCAAAGAATCATCGACGACAAGGTACTAAGACGCATTTGAAAACGTGGAAGCACATCTGGAGAATAGGTTGCGCCCCGTTTGGGTCCCCATGGGCTGGAACCTCGATGTTTACAAAAGAAAAAAAGATACGAGAAAGGGAAAAACATTAAAAGGTGTAAAATGTGTCTTTGGGAAATGTTAACAGGGAAAAACGCTCGATGAAACCTAGTTCTGTCCGTGGTCTCAACTATAATTGGGCAGAACGTTATCCGGTAACTCTGGGGTCTACCAAAAGATCTGAAACACCAAGAACAAGTCTAGGAAATGCTCCAGGCGGATGTGCTCCAGAATTTTAGACAGATCGATCATCAGAAGATGATTTTACTTTCTCAGCTCGTATCAGAACTTTGTCGGGGCAAAGTTTCAATAAATTATTAGGTACCAGGATTCGGGAGGCGAGGCCAAGCGAGGCGACAAAACGCACGATTACAATGGAAAAAAGTAGCGGTTACAGAGTGTTGAAGACGATGTCTGTCGTCCAGCGGCCATATTATTAGTGTTGCGCAGGTCAAGATATTTTATCACCCTATATACAGATTCTAACAAAAGCGCGCCGCTATTTGGGAATTAGCAAATTTCGGTGCGGCCAAATATTTGTTTTGAAAATGCTCATACAACCTAATAAAAAGTCATGCGATGTTTGTACAACTATACACACCAAAACTAAACAAAAAAAAAAGTTTTAAAAAAAATTACCCTGCTTATACGTCACTGGCGGTTTGATCGCATATTTTGGCCTACCATGACTTACAGAATCTGTACACAAAACAAAATACGTAATAAAAAAATAAAAAATCATCAAACGTATCAACTGATTTATCTTATTCTCGATCTGTAAACTGTAAACATCACTCAATGAGTCGTGTGACCAAGAAAAACACATTTTTTTGACCAAAAATCGATTTTACTCATCCCATAATCTCCTCCAAGATCAATACGATCATTCCAAACGCTTCTCTAACCCCTAGATGATGTTCTTGTAAAAGGATTTGTCGTTAGCATCAAAATAAGCTTCAATTTCAACAATTGCTTCTTCATTCGATCCCTTTTTAAAGATCACTAGTCACCGGGGACCAGATCTGGACTATACGATGGATGAGGAAGCGATTCGTTCAATTCAACCATCGTCGCTATCGATTTGTGCATCGATACATCGTCTTGGTTAAACAGTTGTTTTTTCTACGACATACGAAGAGGTTTTTTTCTCGATTTTTGCATTCAGCACCTCTATGCAGATAGAGCCGTAACCTTGCCAGCTGGTTTTGGACGCTTCGGACGTGGTTCACCGGTTGCAGTCCACTCGGATGATTCCGGAACGAAATCAAAACAGATTTTATAATATCAACGCCATCTGTGTGTCAGTTACACGACTTATCGAATGATTTTGTATTTAATACACTCAATACCCTATCCAGAATCTCGCGAGGCGTCTATTTAAGAAGCTCGTCACGAATATTGGCGAGCGAAGGCGGCAGGAGTGCTAGCCATCCACACTCTCGATTTATACTGTATTTACGTTCTCAAGTCTTTTGATTTGGTCGCGATAAATCGACAGGGAGGCGAGGCGAGACGTCTAGAACCCACCGTTCACACTCTCGCACTAGAATTGACTCGAGTAGCCTCGTGGAGAGTCTGGATCGGGTTCAAAAAGACGAATATTGAGACGCGTGTGTGTGAATTCAATGGAAGAGGAATTTTTTTGGGAGGGATATGGGGTAAAATATTCCTTTTGGCCCACGTACCAATTCACTAGTTTACAAGAAAATCTGTAATATCGTCTATAACATTAAATTTTCGATTTCGAACTTTTCCGGGCGCGTGCGCACTTTCGACATATTTTTTTCGGTTTAATAACTGGTTTTTATCACCTCGACAAATCTCATATTTTGGAAAAAAAACGTTGAAAATAGTATAAGAAAAAATAACGCGAATTTTTTTTTAAATCTTATTGACTTACCCTCGTAAATTTCATTTTGAAATCGTTATATAAAAACAATGCAAATATAAAATCATTTTTTTTTCACCACCGCTACACCAACACTCACAATTGTAAGATTTTGTGTAGTTTTGGTGTAAACAGTTTTCAGTCTCGTCGAAACGCGCGTCAGACGATGTAATTTTGGTGTAAACAGTCTTCAGTCTCGTCGAAACGCGCGTTAGACGGTGTAATTGTGAGTGTTGGTGTAGTTTTGGTGTAAACAGTTTTCAGTCTCGTCGAAACGCGCGTCAGACGATGTAATTTTGGTGTAAACAGTCTTCAGTCTCGTCGAAACGCGCGTCAGACGGTGTAATTGTGAGTGTTGGTGTAGTTTTGGTGTAAACAGTCTTCAGTCTCGTCAAACGCGCGTCAGACGGTGTAATTGTGAGTGTTGGTGTAGTTTTGGTGTAAACAGTCTTCAGTCTCGTCGAAACGCGCGTCAGACGGTGTAATTGTGAGTGTTGGTGTAGTTTTGGTGTAAACAGTCTTCAGTCTCGTCGAAACGCGCGTCAGACGGTGTAATTTTGATGTAAACAGTCTTCAGTCTCGTCGAAATGCTCGTCAGACGGTGTAATTGTGAGTGTTGGTGTAGTTTTAGTGTAAACAGTCTTCAATCTCGTCGAAACGCGCGTCAGACGGTGTAATTGTGAGTGTTGGTGTAGTTGTGGTTTAAACAGTCTTCAGTCTCGTCGAAACGCGCGTCAGACGGTGTAATCGTGAGTGTTGGTGTAGTTTTGGTGTAAGCAGTGTGTTCAGTTGAATTTGAGTGTTTTTATTATGATCTGATTCATGATTTTCGAGAAACATTTTGATCTGATCGAACCTTGTGTTCGGAAAATGAAATGTGCAAATATAAGAAAAGTGCAATGGACGATTTACGAAAATTAAGCCACGCAAAAAAATATCGAAAACGGTGTTTGGAATAGTCGTCATTTGAGCTGTATATAAGAGCGAAAAGAAAAGAAAAAAAGATGAATCAAATAAAATATTTTCAATATTTACACTAACAGAGATTTTTTGAAAAAAAAATTGATACTTCGTAAAATATAAAGTTGTTTAAGAAGGGCATGTTCCAAGTCGAAATTATCGTGATTTGCGCGCCCAAACTCCCATTTAGAAAAAACTTTTTTACTATTTTTTTCTAATATTTGCGTACATTTCCATTTTTTCGAAAGTATACTAACACAATCATAATTATTAGATTAACCTCGTATATTATTATTGTTTATACAAGGTTCGTAGAAAAAACTACACTTTTTTTTAGTTTCTGTTTTTTTTTTATTTGAATTCATGTTTAGGACAAAGTTTTGTTTCAACAATACTTTGATGTACCAAAGTTTCATCCTCATATCCCATATACATCATCATTAACTTTCATGATAATCTTTACGTAACTTTTTCACGGTTTCTATAATTTTTTTCACGTTAAACATTCCAAATTATATTTGTTTCATCATAATTATTCAACAAAGGGAAAATTTTTCTTTATGTGAATATTAAAATTACTACTGTGATTTTGACAATTTTGACAGACGACAAATGAAACACGCGATATATTAATTAATTTCGATGGCAGTGAACGTGTTAAAACGTTAATTTGGTTTTAATAATCAGAATGTATCAATATTTAGAAAATTTATGGAACATTAACCTTTAAAAACAACTTTAGTAATTTTTTAAAAACATAAATATGTCTATTAAAGCATATACACTGCTTTAAATAAGAATAATTCGAAGAATTACATTCGTGATGACTGAGAGGCGATCTGGAAGAATAACTGATAATGCTCTGTCTGGGCGTGACGTAGCTACCGTGCATCCAGGGCGGTCCTATCAATAAGTTGCTCCTCCTTCTCTCGCTCCTATCTTCGCCGTCAGTCGGTACTTTACGTACCGTAGGTGGTTCGGTAACGACGGTGGGTGCTTCGGTATAAGGTGGTGGGGAAAATACGGGAAAGCTTTCGTCCGGGGACGAAATACGGGGATGCATTTCGGAATTGGGCGGCGACGAAAAGGAAATTTTTTGCGGATCGAGGTAACCCTCGAGAGAAACGGTCATTACTGCCGAATAGGGAGAAGGAGGAGCTTGTGGATTTGCGATCGAACTGCGAGGTGTTAAGGGAGCTACTTCGTCTTCATCGATCGGAGTGTGGTAACCGGATTGTTGGGACATTGTCGAACTACACGACGTCGCCGATGCCGATTTGGCTAATGGAGGACGAACTAAACACAACGACAAAAATGTCGCAATTTAAATTTTTTTCAATGCGGATTACCGATGAAATTATTTTTTCTAAATGGATTTATTTAATGGTCTACTAGCCTCCATTTTAAATATCTAATTCATTAAATCAAGCGATATTAAATCGATTTCAACTATTAATAGCATTTAAAACAACGCCGGCCCTGCTCATTTTGTAATCTTTAGTGTGATATAGAGAAGTAGTGGGGGACATTTGCATTTTTTTATTTGGAGTTTTTTGAAAATTTTACATTGCAGTTGTTTTAGTGAACTAAATCTATACCTATATCGTGGCTGAATTAATTCCCCGTCACCGAAAAATATTTTTTTAATTTGGTATAAATTAAAATCACGTTTATGATTCGAGATGTTCTTTAGGTCGAGTTTCGCTTGCGTCGATTATCGATCTACATCACGTTTACTAATCGGTGAAACGATTTTCGCATCTCAGTGTCGATGCCGTAAGAGCTATTTTTGAGTGAAAAGTGTTTTATGTGAATGTTGACGGCCGTCAACAAATAAAAACATGGCTCCCGTTTTTTTCCTACGATTTCTGACTAGAATTTTACAAAATTGTTTTGGATTCATTCTATAAAAGTGATTTTATTGAAATATTTCGATATCTAACTACCGATTTAAAAGATTTCGTACTAAATATTGGAGAAATTTGACGGGCTCTAATCGTTTGAGTTCAATTTAAGAGTAGAAACAAGTGTTTTCGCGTATTCTATTATTAGCTTCGATCTTTATACAATAAAATATCCACTAATATTTTTATTCAATTAATTCCGCGCAACCGAAAAATATTTTTTTAAATGTAGGACTAATGAAAACATCATATTAAAAAAAAACAGCTCGTTTTTGTTTCAACATGTTGTTTAGGTCGAATTTCGCTTGCGTCGATCAAACAAATTTCTAATTTGAAAATTAGAATTGACAAATGACAGTTGTGCGTACCATAAAAGTGTGTCTAAATCGTGGTCCATTCTGTATACAGAGCCAAATCATATAAATTTGGAGAAAATTGAGAAAAAAAAGGAAAAGTAACGAAAGTAGGGTTAATATTTCGAAACGGCGATTAATCAATTAATGAAAGGGGTTAATTATATGGATAGAACTTACCCCCGACATATAGATGTTATGAAAAAGGGGTTAAAAACAATGATATGTTTTTGAAGTAAAGTTGAATCGATTAAAACAACAAAAGCTGTCGTTTTAATATTAAATTTGCGAACACGTAAATTATGTGCAGATGGAATAATCACTGAAAACAGAGATAGTAACAATATTTGGATCATACAAATACATAGCAAAGTATTTCTTGGATTCAAATTAGGAATCCCGATTTTTTTTCATATATTTTCATAATATTTCATATATATATCCTCTAGTTCCGTTACAAATATAATTATTATAAAATAATTTCGAAAATTGATGAGTTTTCGCAAAAAATACGAGGTTGGTGTGGTGGCTGTAGTGATTCGCCGTTTATTTTGTCTCTACACATGCGCGTTCGTTCCCGACGCATGCTTCCCTCCTGCCATTTCGCGAGTGTCTTCAGAAACTCTTCAGGAACTATCAGGAAACCAGAAGTGGAATCAACTACGAGGGCGAATCATTAAGTACGGATGTGTTTCGTAATTTTTGCAAAAACTCTTCCAATTGCGAAATATTTTATTCCATTTTATTTAATAGCACCAAAAAAAAACCCAAGTTTGCAAATTAATGTAGTCAAATCAATTGTCTCTATGATTTTACGATTTATCTATGTCAGAACCATATTTTAATTTTATTCAACTCGAAAAATATTGTTTATTAGTTTAATATTTTCACATTATCAAAATATTTAGTTAGAATTTAATTTTTCCAAAAAAAATTCATGTTTCGAATACATTTCTTTAAATAGAGCGACAAAAGAGCCAAATTGGCATCGATGAATCAACGATATGTGTGCTAAATCGAAAAAAAAAACATAACAAATATTTTTTTCCACAATTTTTCGTTATTTCAAAAGAAAGACATAAGATTCGAACCTCCGATCTCCGTGTTGGAAATTAATCACTTCGATAACCTTACCAACAACACCGTTACGGCAAGTTTCGACGAGATGTAAGTATATAAGCAGCAAAGCTGTTTATAACGTATTGAGTATTGAAATGGATAAATCGTTTGAGGACACCCTGTATAATAAAAGCAAGCTTTTGCGTTTATAGCTGGTAGCTGTAAATTTTAAATAATTATTATCTAATGGTAGATGTCGCTCGTTTTTGAAGCATTTATAATACAATATGATTGAATGAATGTTATAAAAAATAATTTCAATTTTTATTCAGGTAATTTTTTTTTACTTAAATTTTCCATAGTGAAGGAGTGCAATTTTTCATTTTAATGATACTTGTCATCAAGTAAAAAACGCCATATTAAAAGAGAAAAATAATTTTTTGTAACAAAAATTGTTGTTACTATCAAAAAATCGACAGGGCAGGACTGGGATCTGAACAGAATTTATTAATCCACAAATAACTTGATAATTGCCTGTATTATTATTTAGTTACCGAATATTCTGGAATCTTTTAGAGAGTGTTCGAAAAAATATTTTAAAAAATCGTTGCGGTTATAAAAGGGAAATTTTTTAAATATTATGAATCGAGAAAAAAATGAAAAAGGGTGATAAATCCACGTGGCAATATATTCTGATAACGGAACTACAGGTTAGGAAAGTCACTTATTTTGTACAGAGTGATTTGTAATTTCATAACTCAACAATTATCTTGAATCGTTTCTATAAATTTTGGTTCATGATTTACATTATTGTCAGGTCGTTCGTTTTTATGAAAATCTAACGATTTTTGTTGTTTTTTATGCCTGAAAACAATGTAAATAGCACTGTTATATCATATTCAGTTTCGCTTGTATGTATTCGATTATCATTTTCGGTTACTTCTAGACACCGGATCCATTTGAATTATTACACTTATCAAGGACCGAAGACAATACACTGTTTCCATAAATTCCTGTAATTATCCTTGTCACAATCCCAAGGATAAAGAAAACTTTTTAAAAACATTAAACGATCAGGGAAATTGAGAATTTTTTGTTTTTAAACAAACAGAATCGTTTGAAATTTTTCACTGGTATCATTGACAGATGAAAATATGAAAATTTAATAAATTCTTGCCATTTTATTTGACAGGTTCGTCAGGTTCATGAAATTGTTTCACAAAATTTAAACGAATAGATACATTCAATGGTTTTGTCTCCTTCGAAGAAACAGATTCATTCGAAAGTTAATACAACCATTAAGGACCGATCAAAATACACCAATTTGGATAAATTCCTGTAATTATCCTTGTCACAATCCCCAGGATAAAGAAAACTTTTTAAAAACATTAAACGATCAGGGAAATTGAGAATTTTTTGTTTTTAAACAAACAGAATCATTTGAAATTTTTCACTGGTATCATTGACCGATGAAAATATGAAAATTTAATAAATTCTTGCCATTTTATTTGACAGGTTCGTCAGGTTCATGAAATTGTTTCACAAAATTTAAACGAATAGATACATTCAATGGTTTTGTCTCCTTCGAAGAAACAGATTCATTCGAAAGTTAATACAACCATTAAGGACCGATCAAAATACACCAATTTGGATAAATTCCTGTAATTATCCTTGTCAAGATCCCCAGGATAAAGAAAACTTTTTAAAAACATTAAACGATCAGGGAAATTGAGAATTTTTTGTTTTTAAACAAACAGAATCATTTGAAATTTTTCACTGGTATCATTGACCGATGAAAATATGAAAATTTAATAAATTCTTGCCATTTTATTTGACAGGTTCGTCAGGTTCATGAAATTGTTTCACAAAATTTAAACGAATAGATACATTCAATGGTTTTGTCTCCTTCGAAGAAACAGATTCATTCGAAAGTTAATACAACCATTAAGGACCGATCAAAATACACCAATTTGGATAAATTCCTGTAATTATCCTTGTCACAATCCCCAGGATAAAGAAAACTTTTTAAAAACATTAAACGATCAGGGAAATTGAAAATTTTTCATGTTTAAACAAACAGAATCATTTGAAATTTTTTACTAGTATCATTGACCGATGAAAATATGAAAATTTCATAAATTCGTGTTATTGTCCTTTCCAGGGTCACAAAAATAGCAAAATCTTTATCCAAACTTAAAAAAATCGCACGGATTTTCAAATAACGATAGATGGCATTAAATCAAATGGATGGAAAAATTAAATATCATTGTGAATTGAAGAAAGAAAGTGTTGAAACAACAAAAAAGTGAATAAAGACATTCCGGAAAGGTTACCATCCTCATGACTGAACATTCTCGATTGTTCGCTGTTGAACAAGCTTATGTAGTAGCACTAAGCCGCTTTTAAACGAACATATTTTATTTTCATAAACCAAAATTTATAAAAAAATCATCCTGGTGTGTATATAATTTATCGGATAGATTTAAATTTATATTTACAAGATACATAATAAAT
This sequence comes from Diorhabda carinulata, assembly GCF_026250575.1. Taxonomy (NCBI): domain Eukaryota; kingdom Metazoa; phylum Arthropoda; class Insecta; order Coleoptera; family Chrysomelidae; genus Diorhabda; species Diorhabda carinulata. The sequence continues at coordinate 23,556,972 of NC_079468.1, forward strand.
AAAGCGTAGAAATACTCTGATTTAAAAAGTGATTAGTCCATCTTTCACTTACCGACGTAATGATTTGTGGTTAACATTCTGTCACCTTGAATTTTTTGTTGGTTCGCCTTAATCCTCTCCATCTTTTCCCTAATCTTTTCCAAAACCTTCTTCTCGGTTTCTTCTTGTTCTTTCATCGTTTGTTGTCGCATCTCCTCCATAAGTTCCGCGCCTCTGGAAGCCAGAATGGCCGTCGCCTTGGTATCGTCTATGATGTGGAAGAAATTGTAGCTGTTGAATATTCTCTTCTGCAATATCAGCAAGGTGAAGCAGATGACGTCCCAGGATATGCCCCCTTCGGAGATGGCGCAATCTTGGCCGTCGTCGCTCGACGTCGGCGGCAGTGCCCTGGACGCCGTCCCCACGAAATTTCTAACGCAAGTTATGGCGAACATTTGAATCAACCAACAACAAACCGATGGGATGTAATGGGGGTATATGCAGCCCAATATTTGGAGGGAGCATTTGATGAAGATGACCATTACGTTGTAGCCCAGGAGGAACTGCCAACTAAAAGGAAATAAATTCGGGTATTACGGTGGTTGGTTGGGTTTTTAAGTTCATAGACTTACTATCGTAGAATTTTCGGAATGGGTCTCAGGTAGAAATCGGATCCGTGCCATAAGAAAACGAATGCGCACAATAAATATCCCAAGGAGAATACGTTGACGCGCGAAGTTCCCGCCCAAAATACAACCGCCAACGTTATCCAAAGGAAACTTTGCAACACCGCTTTTTTCAATATGTCCAAATATGATCTGTGAAAAATTGAATCAAATTTTAATTTTGTTTAAGCGATTAAAGTTTTTTCAAAATTTATAAATTCGTTATGATAATTTAATATTTATAATTTTTTATATATTTTTTTTGTGTAATATTTATGATATTTCGAATAATATGTGAAATATAGTTAAACTTGGCAACATAGCATACGGTTGAAATTATTTTTTGATAAGATTTTTACAATTGAAAGTAGTTTAGAAACCATAGAAAAATTGGATTAAAAATTTGTGTAAATGTCAAGGGATTTCTAGGAAAATTTGAAAATGTTGAAAAATTCATATAAAAAATTTCGGGAACCCAAATAAGGTGAGGAATCGCAATAATAGGAAAATTCAAACATAAATCTACGAAACTATCTTTGACATTTGACATTACTTTTTATTTTTCTATTTTTTTTTCAATTTCTTGATGATTTTTATATTTTTTATGATTTTCGAAATTAAGGAAGAATAGTTCCAAAAATTTTAATAAAGATGAAAAAATTGTATACATTTGGAAAAATTGAAAAAAAATTCAAATGGGAAAATATTTGAAAAAAAAAATCGAAGAAAATACCATTTATATTCAATATTTTTCTTTTTTTCTAAATTTTCTGAAGAGAGATATTTGATTAAAAGATGTAAAAATTTGGAGGACTATAAAAACCAATTAAAAATTTTGAAAATTATAGAAAAAAATCGAAAAATTTGAAAAAAAAAACAATTAAAAATCCATGAATATACATACAAATCGATTCATCCTATTAAAAGGAAATTGAAAATTCTGTGGGAAAAAATTAGAAAAGGTTGGAGAAATTAGGAAAAATCACTAACATTAAAGGGAAAAATTGAAACAGAATGTGAAATAATATAAAATTGGAAAAAAATGAAAAAATCGGAGCTGAAAACGGGAATGCAAAAAAATTTGGAAAAACCGTAAAAAGCAGCAGAAAATTAACACAAATTCGAAAAAAACTTTCAAAAATGAAAAAAATCTAGAAATTCAAAAAATCATAGAAAAAATTGAATCAAAATGTAAAATAATATAAAATTCGAAAAAAAAATGAAAAAATCAGAGATGGAAACGAGAGTGCAAAAAAATTTGAAAAAACCGTAAAAAGCAGCAGAAAATTAACACAAATTCGAAAAAAACTTTCAAAAATGAAAAAAATCTAGAAATTCAAAAAATCATAGAAAAAATTGAATCAAAATGTAAAATAATATAAAATTCGAAAAAAAAAAAATGAAAAAATCAGAGATGGAAACGAGAGTGCAAAAAAATTTGAAAAAACCGTAAAAAGCAGCAGAAAATTAACACAAATTCGAAAAAAACTTTCAAAAATGAAAAAAATCTAGAAATTCAAAAAATCATAGAAAAAATTGAATCAAAATGTAAAATAATATAAAATTCGAAAAAAAAAAATGAAAAAATCAGAGATGGAAACGAGAGTGCAAAAAAATTTGAAAAAACCGTAGAAATCAGCAGAAAATTGACATAAATTCGAACAAACGAAAAAAATCTAAAAATTCAAAAAATCATTGGAAAAATTGAAATAAATTGTAAAATAATATTGAATTTAAAAAAATCAAAAAATCAGAGATGAAAGAAAACGGGAGTGCAAAAAATTCGAAAAAAATCGTAAAAACTAGAAGAAAAATTAACACAAATTCGAAAAAAAACTTCTAAAAATAATGAAAAAATCTAAAAATTCGAAGAATTGTGGACAAAATTCAAATAAATGTTAAAATTTTGGAAATTGTGTTAAATATACGAAAGGAAAATGAAAAACCTTAAATATAAAATGAAAAAAATATGCAAAACAACAAATAGCTGGTGAATTTTGAATAAAATCATAATAATAAGAAAATGTTGATTAAATTCGAGAAAATTTCTAAAAATAATAAAAAAATCCAAAAAATCACGGGTAAAATGCAAACAAATGTTAAAGTGTAATTTCTTTAAGAAGCCGGTGAAAAAGTCGTTAGAAAAAACTTAAAAATAACCAGTGAAATTGCAAAATTCAAAAATATTTCTAAAAATCATATTGAAAAATTAAAATAAAATTTAAAATAATATATGATTTTAAAAATACTCAAGAAAATTGAAAATAAAAGGGAAAAGCGGGATAATTCGAAGAATTTCTAGAAATAACGGGAAAAATATAAAAAAATTTCGTAAAAATCATAAAAAAAATTGAAATAATAGAAAAAAAAGATGTATGCCATTAATACTCAAAAAGTGGGTGAAAAAAGTATATACAGGTGAATTTTAAAAAATGAAATTAAAAAAATTTTATTAAAAAATGCAAAAAGTTCTAAAAGTCATTTAAAAAAAAAGTTGAAAATAACCAGTAAAATTGGAAATAAAAATTCAATAATTTGCTAAATAATTTTAAAAATCATTGTAAGAAAAATTAAAACAAAATGTAAAATAATATATAATTGCTGAAATAGTCAAGAAAATAAAAAATAAAAAGGAAAATGCAGAAAAATTGGAAAAAAATCCTAAAAATAACGAAAAAAAAAATAACAAAACGTAAAATAATATAAAATTCCAGACATACTTAAGAAGATTGAAAAAAAAAAGAAAAAATTCCAAAAAAATTTTTAATAATCTGAAAAATTGAAAAAATCACGAGAAAAAAAGTAAAAAAATTAAATGCGAAAAAATCTCAAAAATGACATTAATGAGAATACTAAAAATTTGGAGAAATTTTTATTATTAATATTTTTTGATATTTTTAGTAAATAAAAATTGAATTTTAAGAAAAAAAGATCATAATCAAATTGAAAACCGATAAAAATAATTGGTAACCCGTTAATTAATACCCACCTAACAAAAGTAATATAATCCGGTACCGGATTAACGAAATCTTTTTGTTCCGCTTGACTAATTATACTCTCGTTAGATCCGCCGGCATAATTTTGTCCGGCGTATCGTCTTTCGATCCTAAAAACTACCCATTGCCTCGATACCGCCATCAACAACATAAAATCGAAAACCAATTTTTCGACTGGCGGCGGCGTGTAATTATCCAATAAAAACGCCCAAGATTGCAAACTCCTCAGAACCGGATCGGCGGCGTCCCAAGGGAATTCTGAAAATGGCATTTTTCGGAAAAAACATCAAAAGGGTAGTTAAGGTGCGACGTACCTATACATAAGCTTGGTGGTAATCCGACTGCTTGGAAATATTGGAACGGTATCGAAATGGCTATGAAAATTAGGTAAACCACCCAAATACGGGATAAGGTGTTTCTCGGTAGGGAAAACATAATTAACAACCATATACAGTGCATTAAAGCGTATAAATCCATTCTGACCGCTATTAGGGTTGCTATGAATATGAAAGATATCTAAAAATAATATTGATAATTGTCTTAGAAATATGGAAAAAATGTGAGGAAAAATTAAAACAAAATTTAGCATGAAATACTCGAGAAAATCGAAAATAAAAAGGGAAATTCGCGAAAATCCTAAGAATAACGAGAAAAATTGAAAAACCGAAAGTAAACTTGAAAAAATCTTCGGAATTGTACAGAAAATTCGAAAAAATCGAAAAAAAAGGAAGAATCCCTAAAAATTCGAAAAAAATCGGAAAAATTAACATAAAAGGTGAAAAAAATTGAGAATTGCAGAATAATTAATAAAATCCATAAAATGAAGATATGAATTATTTCTAGAAAACCGAAATAAATATTCTTACAAAAAATTGATATAATTCGAAAAAATTTCAAAAAATCATGAAAAAAATCTAAAAATTCAAAAAACCGATACAAACAAATGTTCAAATTTCAGAAATGCGTATGAAATATTCGAAAAGAAAATGAAAAACCTTGAATATGTAATTTTTTATAAAAGGAAAATATGGAAAACAACCAAGGAATTGAATTTCGAATAAAATTAAAATTATATAAAAAAAACAATAAAAAATGTTGAAAAATATCGAATAAATTTCTAAAATCGAGAAAATATCCAGAAATCATAAAAAAAATCCGATAAATCCTAAAAATCATGGGAAAATTTTGATCAAATGTTTAAATTCAAAAAATTGGGAAATGGAAAATAATTGAAAAAAATCTTAAAAAAAACGGTGATTTTTAAAAAACGAAATGGAAAATTAGAAAATTTTCCATGAAAATAATTTGAAAAATCCCAGAAATAATCAGAAAACATCCTAAATTTGAGTTAAAATAGGATAAATTCGAAAAACCTTTAAAAAACTCGAAATAATACACAATTACAGAAATAATACGGAAAATTGGAAATAAGAAGGGGAAAGTTCAAAAAAACCTGAAAATTACCAAAAAAAATTGGGAAATGAAAAATCATACAAAAAAATCCTGAAAAACAAATAAAATAAAAATTGGATAATTCTGAATATAAATAATTTAAAAAGCCTCACAAACTTCGAGTAAAAATTAAAAAATAATCAATACGCAAAAATCTTGAACAATTAAAAAAAAAATTTAAAAGCCCCCCCACAAACTTTGGGTAAAAATTAAAAAATAGTCAATACGCAAAATCTTTGAAAAATAAAAAAAAACTGCTCAGATTAAAACATAAATTGAATATAAATAATTTAAAACCCCCCAAACTTTGGGTTAATTATTAAAAAATTGTCAATAAATACGCAAAAACCTTGAAAAATTAAAAAAAATTGAAAGCCCCCCACAAACCTTGGGTAAAAATTAAAAAATAGTCAATAAATGCGCAAAAACTTTAAAAAATTAAAAAAAAAATTCGGATTAAAACATAAATTGAATATAAATAATTTAAAACCCCCCAAACTTTGGGTTAATTATTAAAAAATAGTCAATAAATACGCAAAAACCTTGAAAAATTTAAAAAAAATTAAAAGCCCCCCACAAGTTTTGGGTAAAAATTAAAAAATAGTCAATAAATACGCAAAAACTTTAAAAAATAAAAAAAACTGCTCAGATTAAAACATAAATTGAATATAAATAATTTAAAACCCCCCCAAACTTTGGGTTAATTATTAAAAAATAGTCAATAAATACGCAAAAACCTTGAAAAATTAAAAAAAATTGAAAGCCCCCCACAAACTTTGAGTAAAAATTAAAAAATAGTCAATAAATACGCAAAAACCTTGAAAAATTAAAAAAAAATTGAAAGCCCCCCACAAACCTTGAGTAAAAATTAAAAAATAGTCAATAAATACGCAAAAACTTTAAAAAATAAAAAAAACTGCTCGGATTAAAACATAAATTGAATATACATAATTTAAAACCCCCCCAAACTTTGGGTTAATTATTAAAAAATAGTCAATAAATACGCAAAAACCTTGAAAAATTAAAAAAAAATTGAAAGCCCCCCACAAACTTTGAGTAAAAATTAAAAAATAGTCAATAAATACGCAAAAACCTTGAAAAATTAAAAAAAAATTGAAAGCCCCCCACAAACCTTGAGTAAAAATTAAAAAATAGTCAATAAATACGCAAAAACTTTAAAAAATAAAAAAAACTGCTCAGATTAAAACATAAATTGAATATACATAATTTAAAACCCCCCCAAACTTTGGGTTAATTATTAAAAAATAGTCAATAAATACGCAAAAACCTTGAAAAATTAAAAAAAAATTGAAAGCCCCCCACAAACTTTGAGTAAAAATTAAAAAATAGTCAATAAATACGCAAAAACCTTGAAAAATTAAAAAAAAATTGAAAGCCCCCCACAAACTTTGAGTAAAAATTAAAAAATAGTCAATAAATACGTAAAAACCTTGAAAAATTAAAAAAAAAATTTCGAATTAAAACATAAATTGAATATAAATAATTTAAAAACCCCCACAAACTTTCAAAAATACAAAAAAAAAATTTTTCCAGATTAAAACTTAAATTGAATATTCTAAAATAATTTGTTGATTAGAAATCTTTATAAAAATAACCGAAAAATTTTTATTTTTATTTATAATAAATACAATAAATAAATAAAATTTACCTCGACGCCAAATTTGTAAAAACCATAATTGGCCATATATTTAGCGAAATGTACCAAATCTTTATCGGCGTCGTCCCTAGTTATCCTCGGAAACATAAAAAAACGTTTTTCCGTCGAACGACCTCTCGACAATCTATAATTAAACTGACGTACCTCGATCACCTTCCATAAACACATAACGACTATAAACATTATATTCCACAAAACCAAACCCGGCAAATTCTGATCTATCTCCGATAATTTACCGAAACCCAACCACGGTCCGTTGTTCACTATCGTCTCGTTCAAATTCGGATTTTTCTTAACCTCAAAATCAAAAATATCCCATTAGATTCATCGAACACCGAAAATATTTATACATAACTATACTTACTCGACACGAAACGTTCCATTTCTTATCGTTTATATACGATATCTGATATATCATGCGACCCAATATTAGAACCGATACGAAAACCGAAGTAAAATACGCGGTGAACATCTGCACGTTTCGACCGCACGTGAAAGATATAGTCGCCAATACGACTATTACGAAATAGATGGCGCACTTGTCGTAAATACACATCAGCATCGTGAAAAACAACACTATCTTCAACATGTGTATTTCCAAAAACAGGAATATTATATGTTTCGTGTAAAAAAATAATTGCAACGCTTTTTCGAACCATTTCGTCATCAAAACCGCCGGCACAACTAAAACAAAAAACACCCCTATCAATCCATTGGATACGTTGGATCCAATAAACGCAACGTTTTTTATAATTTAATCATTTTTCTTCGGCTTATTGTAGTAAGTTTTACCATCCGTCACGATTCTAACTCTTCTTCTTAAGACGCCATCTTCCTACGGTGGTTGGCGATACAAGATGTCGCTATCCGCGCATGTCTTTTGTCTACGCCAGTTTTCCTTCGATTTCCCCTTCGTGTATGTTCATCCATTTGCTGTAGGATCTCTATGTTTGTCCAAGATACATTTCCAATTTCCATGGTCCAACTTCCACATCCGTACAGAAGAAAGATGTAACAACAAATCGTTCTGGTCTAGAAGTGTCCTCATATCGTTCAGAGTTTTCTTCGCTTACCCAATTCTTGATCCGATTTCGGTTTTTGGGTCGCATTTCTGGTTGACAACCACGTCAAGGTATCTTAAGAGATGTCACTTGTGCAATGATCCCCCCACGGGGTCTTAGGGTGGCGTTTCTTTGTATTTTTGGGTATACCAATAGTTTGGTCTTGGACGTAAACACATTCTACAATAACCTCCACAAGAGATTGAAATTCTGGTGGACTACCGGTAGCTACCAAGTTTGTTTATAATGTTTCCTTCCCAGAAAGCAAACCACATCCTTCTCTCTGGTGTGGACCCTTCGATTTTGATTGTTCTACATCTCCAAGGAGAAAAGAATTCTAGTTCTGTGCTGAGGAATATTTCCTCTGTCGGGGCCGAACCACGAAAAACCCAACGAACCTCTCTCCTTCACCAATTCAATGGTGACGTCGTTATTTTTTTTTATTTAAGTGGTAGGGAAAATTCTACCAGACAGTAATGGTAGAAATGTGGGGTTAGCACGTACCGAAACCCATTCCGCTAATATATCCTCCTAGTCAGTATGGTATACTTCCGTCAAAGGAAGGCTTTAGATGATTTATATCTTTATTACTCTCTCGATGCGTCCCCCAATCTATGTCGGTTGTTTCGAAGTCATTCGCATGTCATTTATGACATGCAGGTCTTGGAGGACGTTCCAGGAGCTCCAGTAATTTTTTACTGTCCTGTCCTGTCCTATCCCATTAAGGAAATTTGTGCCCCCCTTTTTCATTAGTTCCATTTTTTTTTTGTATACAATTAGATTCGTAGAAATTATTTTATTTGTCTAATGCCAATTAATGATTCCGTAATCACTTGATTATCGAAAAGGATTATTGTATCTCTTATTTGGTAGATCTTGTGCACAATGAATTGTGCACAGGATCTAAACACTAGGAAGGTTTTTGTACGAGTTCTTATTGATTCAGAATATTGAGTTCTGGGCAAATCTGTTGTGTGAATCTTTACCTACAATTTTAAAAAATTTCTAATTTTCCCCTTCTGAATCAACTGTTTGGTAACAAAATTATCAAAAATGACCGATAAAAAATACTAAAATATATAATTGAATGAATATTAGTCAGTAGAACAAAAAAATAAGCAGAAATATTTTTTTATCATTTCTACGAATAAGCAGTTGATAAAATTATTTCCTGATATATACAGGGTGTAATTTAAAAAAGAAAAAAAATACTCCAACATATTTTATGACTTATCTGTGGTTGGTAATTGAACCTAATACTCACTGCCACCCTAACCACTAACCTCCGTTGAATTTTTTCAACTGAATTTTCAAATAATGATCAACTTACTGGCTAAATCTTGTTCGCTGTAATATTTCGAAGTGGATTCTCTACTTCGGTCCATGTAAGCTCCCCCTTGTACCGAACTGTCGTTTATACTTTCGTTTTCTTGGGGTTGGGTTTCCGCTTGAGGTGTAGAAGTGCGTTTTGGATCGGTTAGTTGCATGAAATCGTGATGGAAATAATGTAACTGTATAACGGTTACGATAACGAAAAACGTCGGTGTGACTAGTCTTACGAAAAGTTGTTTAGTTTTATATTGTTCCAATCCTATATCGTGCTGTCTAGAAAAATCAAAAAATTCATAAAAAATAAATTATTCAGACCGGAATCAACCGTTCTAGAGACTTCCAATATTGACTGGACTATATGGAGGTTCATTTCACCACAACATAGAGTTTATATAAGAAATTGGTGAGAATTAGAAAGTTTGTATCGATCAGTGTGTAGCTATTCAATCTTTTATTTAATAGGTGATTTATTATTGTGAAAAGACAGTTTTTAAAGACAAATGACTGGTTTTTATTGTGAAAAGACAGTTTTTAAAGACAAATGATTGGTTTTTATTGTGAAAAGACAGTTTTTAAAGACAAATGACTAGTTATTATTGTGAAAAGACAGTTTTTAAAGACAAATGACTAGTTATTATTGTGAAAAGACAGTTTTTAAAGACAAATGACTAGTTATTATTGTGAAAAGACAGTTTTTAAAGACAAATGACTGGTTTTTATTGTGAAAAGACAGTTTTTAAAGACAAATGATTGGTTTTTATTGTGAAAAGACAGTTTTTAAAGACAAATGACTAGTTATTATTGTGAAAAGACAGTTTTTAAAGACAAATGACTAGTTATTATTGTGAAAAGACAGTTTTTAAAGACAAATGACTGGTTTTTATTGTGAAAAGACAGTTTTTAAAGACAAATGACTAGTTATTATTGTGAAAAGACAGTTTTTAAAGACAAATGACTGGTTTTTATTGTGAAAAGACAGTTTTTAAAGACAAATGACTGGTTTTTATTGTGAAAAGACAGTTTTTAAAGACAAATGACTAGTTATTATTGTGAAAAGACAGTTTTTAAAGACAAATGACTGGTTTTTATTGTGAAAAGACAGTTTTTAAAGACAAATGACTGGTTTTTATTGTGAAAAGACAGTTTTTAAAGACAAATGACTAGTTATTATTGTGAAAAGACAGTTTTTAAAGACAAATGACTGGTTTTTATTGTGAAAAGACAGTTTTTAAAGACAAATGACTGGTTTTTATTGTGAAAAGACAGTTTTTAAAGACAAATGACTAGTTTTTATTGTGAAAAGACAGTTTTTAAAGACAAATGACTAGTTATTATTGTGAAAAGACAGTTTTTAAAGACAAATGACTAGTTATTATTGTGAAAAGACAGTTTTTAAAGACAAATGACTAGTTTTTATCGTGAAAAGACAATTTTTAAAGACAAATAATTGTTACAGACGGTTTCCATTGACAAATGACGGTTGATTTTAAAAAAAGTCTTCCACCAAAGGCAAATATCAGCTTATTCTTGTGAACAGACAGTTTTGACTAACAAATGACAGTTATTATTGTGAAAAGACAGTTTCCAAAGACAAATAATTGTTGAAGACAGTTTTCATTGACAAATGACAGTTTATGTTATCAAAATTGACTAAATGAACTTCAATTTACTTTCACACCCACCATTTTCTCCATATCTGATTCCAATCTGCTACTGGTTCCCAAAAAATAAATAGAAAAACAGAAGAATTCAATAAAACTTCAGGTGTGCTAAAATATTTGGAAAACTATGGAAAAATCACTAAAAGATATCTTATCGGTTGAAAAACTTTCTTAGTTGGCCATCTTATACACCGTGGAGCATCATATCGATACATTAAATTAATTAACATTAAGGGTATCCCAAGTTATTGAAATGTCCAAAAAATTTGAAAAAAAAAACTTACTGATCTTTTTGAATGTGAAGATACCAAGCCCAATAGTCCGGAAACCGTTTAAACTGGTACGTATACACCAACACCAAAATTATCATGGAGTATACAATGACGGTTAACCAAAAGCCGAACATAACTTTTCTCCAAACTCTAAACGAAAACTAAAAACAAGGAAAAAAGTTAGATAACTAGATATTAAAAAAAAAAATTTGTGACCAACCTGAAAAGACAATATGAAAAATAGAAACAGCGTCATGTATAATATCCTAAAAACAGTCATCCGTTCACCGGTTATGGCAACGGCGAATAAAGTTATGGCTACAACCCAAATCCAAAATTTGATGAGGAACTTGTTAATCAATTGTCCGAATTTTGTCATGAATTTACTTCCATCAGTTTCAGATTCCTTTTTCACACCTAAAATAATTTTATTCCAAATAAAACTACAACATACACTATGAATTGCAGTTTAAAACTAATTAAAAAAAAAAAACAATTAAATTGTTAATCGAAACAAAAAGTGAAAAATTTTTTAAATCCATTCTTAGTTTTCAATAATGGTTGAAGGGAAACATTTAAAAAGTCAAAAAGTGTCAAAATCTTCCAAAAAAGTTCATAATTTCCCAAAATGGTTGTAGGAAATCATTTAAAATGTCAAAAAGTGTCAAAATCTTCCAAAAAAGTTCATAATTTCCCAAAATGGTTGTAGGAAATCATTTAAAATGTCAAAAAGGGTCAAAATCTTCCAAAAAAGTTCATAATTTCCCAAAATGGTTGTAGGAAATCATTTAAAATGTCAAAAAGTGTCAAAATCTTCCAAAAAAGTTCATAATTTCCCAAAATGGTTGTAGGAAATCATTTAAAATGTCAAAAAGTGTCAAAATCTTCCAAAAAAGTTCATAATTTCCCAAAATGGTTGTAGGAAATCATTTAAAATGTCAAAAAGTGTCAAAATCTTCCAAAAAAGTTCATAATTTCCCAAAATGGTTGTAGGAAATCATTTAAAATGTCAAAAAGGGTCAAAATCTTCCAAAAAAGTTCATAATTTCCCAAAATGGTTGTAGGAAATCATTTAAAATGTCAAAAAGTGTCAAAATATTCAAAAAAGTTCATAATTTCCCAAAATGGTTGTAGGAAATCATTTAAAATGTCAAAAAGGGTCAAAATCTTCAAAAAAAGTTCATAATTTCCCAAAATGGTTGTAGGAAATCATTTAAGATGTCAAAAAGGGTCAAAATCTTCAAAAAAAGTTCATAATTTCCCAAAATGGTTGTAGGAAATCATTTAAAATGTCAAAAAGTGTCAAAATCTCCAAGAAAATTCGTAGTTTTTCAAAATGGTCGTAGAAAAACATTTAAAACATCAAAAAATGTCAAAATTTTCAAAAACAATTCATTGTTTTCAAAAATTATTGCGAGGAAACATTCAAAACGTCGAAAAGTATCAAAATCTTTAAAATAAGTTCACAGTTTCCAAAAATGATTGAATGAAAAATCAATTGTCACAAGTAGGATTATTTAAATCGAAAATTCAATATACAGGGCGTTCCAATAATATTTCATACCTGTCGCCGTTCCAACTGTCACTTGTAAAGGAGCCACCATATCCGCTAGGGCGCTGGTCTGCTTCTCTTCCATTTTTTCGTGCATATACTGCCTCAAAGTTATCCAAAACATCACGGTATATAAACTTTTCACCAACAGAGGAATACAAGGAAGTCCTTCCGGTTTCTTGAAACCTATTTCCCCCAAATCGACTCCTTCCGCTTTCGATGGTAATTCGTCCTCGTTGAGTCTCATCGAATACACATAAGCGGATATCAAAAGAAAAAGGGCATAAACAACCAAAAAGGGACTCGAAGACAACATCCGCTTCCTCTGGTTCGGTATCAACCAGATGATGTTGGCCCAAAGGAGCAGCACGAACGTTATCCAACTCAAATAAGTTATACTCCAAGCCTAAAATTTGCCAAAAACAAAAATTATTATTATCAAATAATTTGAATAATAAAAATAATTTATTACCATCATGATAATATTGGTTGCTATGTACGAAGACCTTACAACGTACTGTATAATGGTTTCTAATGCGAAGATTATGTGGTGGAATAAAGTCAAATCGTACTCTTCTTCTTCTTCCTCTGAAACACAATCCGCAGCTATGTTCGATAGATATTAATAAACAAAACAAAAAAAAAATTCATCGAATAATTAATTATCCAAAAATATTTACCGAATACGTCCAAAGGTATATCTTCGTTTTCGTTTGTAACCGTGACACTTCCAGTAGAATCCTGTATCAATCTACCAGGGACGCGTTTCGATCTCCTTGTAGGTCCTCTTAGTAACTAAAATTTGTATGAAAATCAGACCGGAATTTCCAAAATTTTCAAAAATACCCCCAAAAGTAACTATATCGTTAAACTAGGTACAGTAAATTAATATGATAAATGATTAGTTTGGTACCAAGAACGATTTAAAAGAGGCAGTTATCTCAATCTTTGTAAGAAAATAATATTCCAACATCAACAACCAAAACAGTGGATTAGTACAATCATATTTACAAAAGGATTCAATAGAAGCAAGACATGGACTACTACTGCTCTGTATATTGACCACACCAGGTTTATGAACGACTCCAAGGTACTAGATAGTTGGAAACAAGTTGTAGGAGCCCCAAGATGTTAAAAAGAAGACAAATACAACCGTATTAAGTACCGTTCTGTGTCTAAAGGAAAAGAATCACCACCAAACAAATCCTGCTTTGACATCAAGTAACACCCGAAAGTTTTCATGCATTTTCCTCCCATTTATTGTGGAATTCCATGTCTTCAAGTGTGATCAACACCAAAGTGCTCACGAAGTACCAGATCTTCTAATTCTTAAAAATCTTTTTCGATGATTATCTGAGGTAAAAATTCCCCCAAAACTTGTGTGATATTCTACTGCTCTGTATATTGACCTCACTAGGTTTATGAACCACTCCAAGGTACTAGATAGTTGGAAACAAGTTGTAGGAGCCCCAAGATGTTAAAAAGAAGACAGTCACCACCGTATTAAGTACCGTTCTGTGTCTAAAGGAAAAGAATCACCACCAAACAAATCCTGCTTTGACATCAAGTAGCACCCGAAAGTTTTCATGCATTTTCCTCCCATTTATTGTGGAATTCCATGTCTTCAAGTTTGATCAACACCAAAGTGCTTTCGGAGTACCAGATCTTCTAATTCTTAAAAATCTTTTTCGATGATTATCTGAGGTAAAAATCCCCCCAAACCTTGTGTGATATTCTACTGCTCTGTATATTGACCACACCAGGTTTATGAACGACTCCAAGGTACTAGATAGTTGGAAACAAGTTGTAGGAGCCCCAAGATGTTAAAAAGAAGACAGTCACCACCGTATTAAGTACCGTTCTGTGTCTAAAGGAAAAGAATCACCACCAAACAAATCCTGCTTTTATATCAAGTAACACCCGAAAGTTTTCATGCATTTTCCTCCCATTTATTGTGGAATTCCATGTCTTCAAGTGTGATCAACACCAAAGTGCTTTCGGAGTACCAGATCTTCTAATTCTTAAAAATCTTTTTCGATGATTATCTGAGGTAAAAATCCCCCCAAACCTTGTGTGATATTCTACTGCTCTGTATATTTACCTCGCTATGTTTATGAACGACTCCAAGGTACTAGATAGTTGGAAACAAGTTGTAGGAGCCCCAAGATGTTAAAAAGAAGACAGTCACCACCGTATTAAGTACCGTTCTGTGTCTAAAGGAAAAGAATCACCACCAAACAAATCCTGCTTTTACATCAAGTAACACCCGAAAGTTTTCATGCATTTTCCTCCCATTTATTGTGGAATTCCATGTCTTCAAGTGTGATCAACACCAAAGTGCTCACGAAGTACCAGATCTTCTAATTCTTAAAAATCTTTTTCGATGATTATCTGAGGTAAAAATTCCCCCAAACCTTGTGTGATATTCTACTGCTCTGTATATTTACCTCGCTATGTTTATGAACGACTCCAAGGTACTAGATAGTTGGAAACAAGTTGTAGGAGCCCCAAGATGTTAAAAAGTCACCACCGTATTAAGTACCGTTCTGTGTCTAAAGGAAAAGAATCACCACCAAACAAATCCTGCTTTTACATCAAGTAACACCCGAAAGTTTTCATGCATTTTCCTCCCATTTATTGTGGAATTCCATGTCTTCAAGTGTGATCAACACCAAAGTGCTCACGAAGTACCAGATCTTCTAATTCTTAAAAATCTTTTTCGATGATTATCTGAGGTAAAAATTCCCCCAAACCTTGTGTGATATTCTACTGCTTTGTATATTGACCTCACCAGGTTTATGAACCACTCCAAGGTACTAGATAGTTGGAAACAAGTTGTAGGAGCCCCAAGATGTTAAAAAGAAGACAGTCACCACCGTATTAAGTACCGTTCTGTGTCTAAAGGAAAAGAATCACCACCAAACAAATCCTGCTTTGACATCAAGTAATACCAAACAGTTTTCATGCATTTTCCTCCCATTTATTGTGGAATTCCATGTCTTCAAGTTTGATCAACACCAAAGTGCTTTCGGAGTACCAGATCTCCTCATACTTAATCATCTTTTAGATGATTATTTAAGGGGTAAATCCCCCCATACCTTATGTGATTTTGCAAATTACTTTGCACACTAAGACCCTTCACATACCAGAGCAAACAGAAATAGAAATATGGTGACCGTTTATTGTATTAAAATTTTTAACTGCCACTTTCAAAGTTTATATTTTATTATGGTGCAAAATTGACAGGAAATTATCAATTGTTTGACGGTTTAAATCCTATTAGTAAAGAACATAACCTAACATTTAATAATATGCTGAAGCGAATAAAAATGAAAAGAAACGAAATACATACGGGGGTCGATTCTGTGGGTTCAGCGAGTTCTTTGTTTAAAGCCATCTAAAAATAAATAAATAAAAAGCTAAGCATTAAAAATTAGTAAAACAAATGGAACGAACGAAAATAGAGGTTAGTAAATGGTAAGCCACCAGGAAAAAAAATGTGCACCGAATGATAATAATAAAATGTTTTAATGATAATTTTCACCAAAATTCGACGCTCGTTACCTCGCGGCGCGGTTTTCTAAATCAAAATATTCGAAGAACGAAAAAAGTTAGGTTAGTTTTTTGAAATTTTGATGAAAATTATGGCGAAAAAATTAAAAAAAAAAAAAAATAAAATTGATTCCAGTTGTTGCTTACTCGAACTTTGCGAGAAGCTTTCTGCCATTTTTGAGCAGCTGTCGGGGTTAATAATTTTTGCTTTGATAATCTCGCAGATACTTTTCTAGACATGCCATCGGTAGCGGAAAAAGATCCGATCATCTTCTTTTTCGGCTAAAAAAGGGGGGGTTAGATCTCACAAGTTAATATAAAAACGACGTCGATGCCAAGATCTGAATTCAAGAATTAAATAACCATTATTTTTATTGTAAATTTCCTCGGCAGTACGTGCGGTCGTCGTTTTTTCCATGATAAATAAGCTCCACAATAATATCCAATCAAAAAAATCTTAAAAACTGTCGAATTTCCCGGAATTATGGTTAAATAAACGAAAAGTACGAGTAAACACATAAATCGAACGGTTTTAAAAAGATAATATGAACTAAATTGAACTTACGCGAGGACTAGTTTGATAAAAACCGAAATTACGTTGATAATATCGTTAAACATTTAAAAGTTAGTTTAAAGATTTATGTAAACAAACAATTTGTATAAATAAACAAAGCGTGAACTAATTTGGGATAAATAACTCAAGGAAAAATTGGTGGGGGGACTGAATGAGGCTAAATTTGGTAGGCAAAAGTACCACAAAGAAAAAAAGCGAATTTTTAAACAATTGCGGCCAATAATTATTATAAATTCGTTCGACGAGACCAAAATTTCAATACGATTGTTGTCAAATTAATGCCAATATGAACTAAGTTGAACTTACGAGAGGACTAGGTTGATAAAAACCGAAATTACGTTCATAATATCGTTAAACAATTAAAAGTTAGTTTAAAGATTTATGTAACTAAACACTTCGTATAATTAAACAAAGCGTGAATTGTTTGTTACTAGTCTGAGATAAACAGATGTCAAAAAAGAAAATATATAGAGATAAGTCATATAAAATCGTTGTATAGAATTATGTACATAAATGTGTTGGAAATTAGTCCAAAACCATTGTAAGTTATATTATGAGTGTTTTTTTAGTGGGAACGTGGCAATGAAACACCAAAGTGTACTAATTCTATTATATTTCCGGCTTTCATTAAATTGTGGGCGGCCAAGCACATAATCCTTCAGATAGGCTCGTCGTGTCCTTACGTATACGTCATCTGGTACTGAAATTACGGTCAAGTACAATATAAAAATATAATTTCAGGACACGACGAGCCTATCTGAAGGGTTATGTGCTTAGCCGCCCACAATCTAATGAAAGCCGGAAATATAATAGAATTAGTACACTTTGGCGTTTAATTTTGCCACAATCCCACTACGAAAACGATCATAATATAACTGACAATGGTTTCGATCTAATTTACAATACATTTATGTACATAATTCTATACAACGATTTTATATGACTTATAACTATCTCTATATATTTTCTTTTTTGACATCTGTTTATCTGAAACTAGTAACAAACAATTCACGGTTTGTTTAATTATACGAAGTGTTTGTTTACATAAATCTTTAAACTAACTTTTAAATGTTTAACGATATTATGAACGTAATTTCGGTTTTTATCAACCTAGTCCTCTCGTAAGTTCAACTTAGTTCATATTGGCATTAATTTGACAACAATCGTATTGAAATTTTGATCTCGTCGAACGAATTTATAATAATTGTTAGCCGCAATTGTTTAAGAATTCGCTTTTTTTCTTTATGGAACTTACGCCTACCAAATTTAGCCTCATTCAGTCCATCCACCAATCTTTCCTTGAGATATTTATCCCAAATTACTCCACGCTTTGTTTATTTATACGAAGTGTTTGTTTACATTAAATCTTTAAACTAACTTTTAAATGTTTAACGATATTATGAACGTAATTTCGGTTTTTATCAACCTAGTCCTCTCATAAGTTCAACTTAGTTCATATTGGCATTAATTTGACAACAATCGTATTGAAATTTTGATCTCGTCGAACGAATTTATAATAATTATTGGCCGCAATTGTTTAAGAATTCGCTTTTTTTCTTTATGGAACTTACGCCTACCAAATTTAGCCTCATTCAGTCCATCCACCAATCTTTCCTTGAGATATTTATCCCAAATTACTCCACGCTTTGTTTATTTATACGAAGTGTTTGTTTACATTAAATCTTTAAACTAACTTTTAAATGTTTAACGATATTATGAACGTAATTTCGGTTTTTATCAACCTAGTCCTCTCGTAAGTTCAACTTAGTTCATATTGAAATTAATTTGACAACAATTGTATTGAAATTTTGGTCTCGTCGAACGAATTTATAATAATTATTGGCCGCAATTGTTTAAGAATTCGCTTTTTTTCTTTATGGAACTTACGCCTACCAAATTTAGCCTCATTCAGTCCATCCACCAATCTTTCCTTGAGATATTTATCCCAAATTACTCCACGCTTTGTTTATTTATACGAAGTGTTTGTTTACATTAAATCTTTAAACTAACTTTTAAATGTTTAACGATATTATGAACGCAATTTCGGTTTTTATCAAACTAGTCCTCTCATAAGTTCAACTTAGTTCATATTGGCATTAATTTGACAACAATCGTATTGAAATTTTGATCTCGTCGAACGAATTTATAATAATTGTTAGCCGCAATTGTTTAAGAATTCGCTTTTTTTCTTTATGGAACTTACGCCTACCAAATTTAGCCTCATTCAGTCCATCCACCAATCTTTCTTTGAGATATTTATCCCAAATTACTCCATGCTTTGTTTATTTATACGAAGTGTTTGTTTACATTAAATCTTTAAACTAACTTTTAAATGTTTAACGATATTATGAACGTAATTTCGGTTTCTATCAACCTAGTCCTCGCGTAAGTTCAATTTAGTTCATATTATCTTTTTAAGACCGTTCGATTTATCTGTTTACTCGTACTTTTCGTTTATTTAACCATAATTCTAGGAAATTCGACTATTTTTAAGATTATTTGATGATTCAGTTGGATATTTATTCGATAAAATCACTACTGTATCATCAGTGAACGTTGACAACAGTGTCCTAGGAGCTGTTTTTGAAATTTGAGGTTGCAGTTGCTGCAAATACAGAGTCCGTTAATGTTTCATGGTGTTTATATGGTTTAATGTCCAGAGTAAAGAGAAGAAGACATTAGACAATGGATTCGATTAATCGATTACAAAAAAAAAGAGATTTTGGACGGTTTTTTAAGATCGGAGGAAAGAGATTAGAAGATAAACCACGAGAAATCAAAGAAACTATCAATATCAAACCAGAAAATGAGGTTAGGAGGCAGTTTTCGCAATGTGAGATAGTGGAGCTTGTTTGGTGGAAAGAAACGAAACATATCACGAAGATAACGAAATGGAATCATGGAAAAAAACGATAACCGCACGTACTCATCCGATATTTCGACGTTTTCCATTAGTAGAACATGCGTTAGTCGAAAACAACATATAAAATTAATAACGATAATAAAGATATTGATAAATAAGTAGAAACGTACCTCAGGCTTCATGAGTTCCTTACTCTCGAGCACTAATAAGTAAAATAATAAATAGAGAATAACAGGATAAATATAAAACGTAATGTCCCTATTAAAATAATAATAGAAACTCCTTTCGTCCATTATTAACGTGGAATTGGTGGAGGAATTGGTCGCATTACCAACGGTCGAAGAATCGATCGTTGTAACGAAAGGCGCCAAATCGAAATACCTGAAATAACCAACCGATAAACAAAAAAACAAAGGAAATCGTTAATTGCGCGCGTACCTCGCACATCCGCCATCTTCTGGTAGATATTTTTGGATAATTTTGAAGTTAACGGCGTAAAGAGCGGACATGTGTAATATTACGAGCGGTATAATGCATCTGAGTAGTATCGCGAATCCTCTTTTCAATTGTTTGTAACACGCCCACCAAGTGGCTACTCCCAAAAATATCGAATAATAAACTCCACCTTCGATAGACGGTCTCACAACTCCGGCCAAACACAGAAGTATCAACGTCGCATACCGACCTGAATATTAAAACCGAAATGAGTATTAGAAACACCCGTTCGAATGATAATTTGTCGTACCAACTGCGATTAAGTATTGGGCGTAATCCGTAGATTGAGGTACTCTTATTGTTACGTCGACAACTCCTGCTTGACTCTCCAAAATAACTTCTTCTATTGGATTCAGTTTTTTTAATGCGAACAACAACACCAATGACGTTAAAAACATGCCTATTTCCGGTCCTATCCATATTAATATGTAGGTTCCGGTTAGGCCGTTCAATTTGGCTAAGCCGATGTAAAAGAGGATTTCCTCTAACTTCGGATTCTCCTATAAAATGGACGTCGTTAAAGGACTACGGTGCTGTGTTCGCGGTTCCGTATCAGTTTGGGAACCGATCGAAGAGAAATCCTCGATCGCTGGTCCGGAATCGGATTCTCGAACAAAACTATTTATCGTAGTGTCTAATTTTGTTCGAGAATCCGATTCCGAATCCGCGATCGAGGATTTCTCTTCGATCGGTTCCCAAACTGATTTGGAATCGGATTCTCGAACAAAACTATTTATCGTAGCGTCTAGTTTTGTTCGAGAATCCGATTCCAAATCAGTCTGGGAACCAATCGAAGAGAAATCCTCGATCGCTGGTCCGGAATCGGATTCTCGAACAAAACTATTTATCGTAGTGTCTAATTTTGTTCGAGAATCCGATTCCGAATCCGCGATCGAGGATTTCTCTTCGATCGGTTCCCAAACTGATTTGGAATCGGATTCTCGAACAAAACTATTTATCGTAGCGTCTAGTTTTGTTCGAGAATCCGATTCCAAATCAGTCTGGGAACCAATCGAAGAGAAATCCTCGATCGCTGGTCCGGAATCGGATTCTCGAACAAAACTATTTATCGTAGTGTCTAATTTTGTTCGAGAATCCGATTCCGAATCCGCGATCGAGGATTTCTCTTCGATCGGTTCCCAAACTGATTTGGAATCGGATTCTCGAACAAAACTATTTATCGTAGCGTCTAGTTTTGTTCGAGAATCCGATTCCAAATCAGTTTGGGAACCAATCGAAGAGAAATCCTCGATCGCTGGTCCGGAATCGGATTCTCGAACAAAACTATTTATCGTAGTGTCTAATTTTGTTCGAGAATCCGATTCCGAATCCGCGATCGAGGATTTCTCTTCGATCGGTTCCCAAACTGATTTGGAATCGGATTCTCGAACAAAACTATTTATCGTAGCGTCTAGTTTTGTTCGAGAATCCGATTCCAAATCAGTTTGGGAACCAATCGAAGAGAAATCCTCGATCGCTGGTCCGGAATCGGATTCTCGAACAAAACTATTTATCGTAGTGTCTAATTTTGTTCGAGAATCCGATTCCGAATCCGCGATCGAGGATTTCTCTTCGATCGGTTCCCAAACTGATTTGGAATCGGATTCTCGAACAAAACTATTTATCGTAGCGTCTAGTTTTGTTCGAGAATCCGATTCCAAATCAGTTTGGGAACCAATCGAAGAGAAATCCTCGATCGCTGGTCCGGAATCGGATTCTCGAACAAAACTATTTATCGTAGCGTCTAGTTTTGTTCGAAAATCCGATTCCGAATCCGCGATCGCGGATTTCTCTTTCCCGCGAACGATAATTTCGAAAGTGCGCACGCGATCGGTCCCCAAACTGATTCGGAATCGAATTCGCGAACAAAGCTAATTAATTTGAAATTGGAAAAATTTATTTAGTTTTCGATTTCCGTACACGATTGAATTGATTTATAGAATTAAAAATTTTTACTGAAATTTGTTTTTTTAGTTGTGACAGATACCAGTTATCAAGAAGGCGGCGCGTCGACAACAGAGCCCGTTTTTAAGAATTCCTGGTACGTCCTCCAAACGATTTCGATGATAAAGATATTTTTTTTTCGTGATCCGCGTTTATACTTAATAAATCATTTTGAAATTGAATAAGAAAATTGTATCGAAACGATTTTCATTTCGACTGAATTTGATTTACGTACATCTAAAAATTGTCCGTAAGGTTTTACTATAACCAGGGCTATTTGAAAGGCTGCTTGTATTAGTGTTAAACTCGTCGAAACGCCCAATAATACTTTTATGAATATTCCAGTTGTTCCTTTCATTGAATCCGTCGATGGTAAGGAAACGAATGGTATAAGTAACATGAATATTAGATAAATTGATGAGAAAAGGGTTGGCCGGAACAGTATACCTGAAAATTTAAAGAAATTAATACAGTGACTAACGGAGCGTGCGCCAACTCGTTACGATGTACCAACTCGTAATCGTGGTTGTTATGAAGATTAGACAACTCGTGACGGAAAATTGTGCAGCTCGGAATTTCAATTATAGAATTAAAAACATAAATCTACCTTTTCGTTTACCTAAAATATCCCCGTACCGAGTTGGCGCATTCTTATCTCAACGGATTAAAAATTATCACGATATATATTATGTACTCGGTCTACCTTTTCATTTACCTAAAATATCCCCGTCCCCAGTTGGTGCATTCTTATATCAATGGATTAAAAATTATCACGATATATATTATGTACTCGGTCTACCTTTTCATTTACCTAAAATATCCCCGTCCCCAGTTATATTATGTACACGGTCTACCTTTTCATTTACCTAAAATATCCCCGTCCCCAGTTGGTGCATTCTTATATCAATGGATTAAAAATTATCACGATATATATTATGTACTTGGTCTACCTTTTCATTTACCTATAATATCCCCGACCCCAGTTATATTATGTACACGGTCTACCTTTTCATTTACCTAAAATATCCCCGTCCCCAGTTATATTATGTACTCGGTCTACCTTTTCATTTACCTAAAATATCCCCGTACCGAGTCACGTCATTTGTAGGCCATTTTTCAATGTAAATTTGTGATCACGTCATCATAATCGTTCATTTGTGGATGTTTATTCTGTCAATATTTCCATTTAATAGTTTTTGTCATAAAAACGCGATTAATTTATAACATTTATTTAAATAACCAAACGTTATATTGATAATTAACTGATTTATATATAATTATTTTTTAATTATAATAAAATAGAAGTCGGAACGCAATATCGTTAAAATATGAGAATATGGCGGATGCACAACTGTATCTAAGCCTACTCGATCTATAGCAATGACGTATCTGTGACTGGATTCAAGACGACAAATAATTATTTGTAGATATATTGAATTCGGAACAAATCGATTATCCCTCGTATCTATAAATTATCAACAATGATTAATTTCATTCTTTTCTTCGTCCTCGCACTATTCCCCGCCCTAATTGCTCGCTATCTGACTCGTGTGACCGACTTTTTTTTTATTAGGGCTGTGGCATTTTATTTTAGCCCCAAATCAAGCGAAGGAGGCATAAGGGGAAAGGGAATCACGACAACCGGAATATACGTCGCGTTATTCCATTTTCTACACACCTTAATGATTAAGAGGAAATGTCATAGCAGAAAATCATAACCCTAAATTATTATGGAATATAATATCGTTAGTTATACAAAAATCTACGAACGGTTTATAGAAATAGACATTTTTTCGATCTATGAAAATCATTTACGTATATATTTCTCAAATTAATTAATATTATTGTCCTAAATTGTCGAATAATCCTATTTACATAATATTTATAATACATTTGGCAACGTCTAATTCGCCATGTTGTTTATTCGGCAACCATGACTCATATCACCTCGACTTCCGTCTATAGGTGAGAATTATTTAAAATATACGTGATAAAAATCTTAGCATAACATACAGGATAATCTGTATTTCTTTTTAACTCGTTTTTATATTTAATAAATACAAAATTCTATTTAAATCACATAGTAACGAATTTTCCATTATATCAAACACGAACAAAAAAATAAATCTGTCAAATGAATTAGTCACTAATAACATAATGATGTCATGAATATTATAATACGAGGCAACTTATCATGACATTTGAAGTAATCATTTTCATTGCCAATTATATTTGTTATTTGGAATTTGTTGGAATACATTCTTAATAATGAAAACAATTTTGAAAAACATTCTAATTTCATAATACGGGGGTTAAAAGATAAGTTTGAAACAAGAACAAAATTGATTAACCTTATAAATAATATTTGTTTACAACATGAAATGTACGTTATGGAAGCATCGAATATTAAGCAGTTTCATATCAAGAATTTACATATACAAGGAAGATGAAAATTAAACGAAACCATATGGAAAAATGAAAAAAAATATTTTCGTATTTTGAAATTTTATTTAATAGAATTGATATTTATAAATAGTACGAGTATATACGGGGTGATTTATAAATGTAACCGAGGAAAGAATATTGATATTTACTTAAAAAAAATTGGGTTTAAGTCTGACCAAATCTATGCCGCCCTACTTTAGGGTATTTTGGGGAATTATAAAATTTTCCATAGCCTTCTTCTACTGTGGCTTTCTTGGAGAGGTGATAGCTTGGGTTTCTACCATTGTCATCTTCTTCGTTTTGGTTTCCACCTCACGACTCGATATAGAAGTGCCTCGTCCAAAATTACATGGAGATCCACGGCTCTTCAGCAAACTTCTACGTTTCCTTTCTTCATGTGGACTAATCTACAGACTCTTCTGGTCTGCTTTAGGATCTTGGAGAACTTCTATACCCCTGGATAGTTCAGCTCGTTTTGGTTTAGGACTTCTCCATGACTAGATCTTCGTCAAGAGTGAACTGAAGCTCCACGGCTCTTCAGCACGTTTCCTTTATTCATTTGGACTAGTCTATAGTCTCTAGATCTCTTTCCTAGTCTTCCTTAGTATCTTGGAGAGCTTCCTGCACCCCTAGTGAGTTCAATTCGTCTTTGTCCAAGACTTCTCCATGACTAGATCTTCGTCAAGAGTGAACTGAAGCTCCACGGCTCTTCAGCAAACTTCTACGTTTTCTTTATTCATTTGGACTAGTCTATAGACTCCAAGAAGTGTCTAGATCTTTTTCCTAGTCTTCCTTAGTATCTTGGAAAGCTTCCTGCACCCCTGGTGATTACAATTCGTCTTTGTCCAAGACTTCTTCATGACTAGATCTTCGTCAAGAGTGAACTGAAGCTCCACGGCTCTTCAGCACGTTTCCTTTATTCATTTGGACTAGTCTATAGACTCCAAGAAGTGTCTAGATCTCTTTCCTAGTCTTCCTTAGTATCTTGGAGAGCTTCCTGCACCCCTGGTGATTACAATTCGTCTTTGTCCAAGACTTCTTCATGACTAGATCTTCGTCAAGAGTGAACTGAAGCTCCACGGCTCTTCAGCAAACTTCTACGTTTTCTTTATTCATTTGGACTAGTCTATAGACTCCAAGAAGTGTCTAGATCTTTTTCCTAGTCTTCCTTAGTATCTTGGAAAGCTTCCTGCACCCCTGGTGATTACAATTCGTCTTTGTCCAAGACTTCTTCATGACTAGATCTTCGTCAAGAGTGAATTGAAGCTCCACGGCTCTTCAGCAAACTTCTACGTTTCCGTAATCCATCATTAATGTCACAATCTTCAATTGCTGGTTGGATGACTTCTTCAAGGTGCTGGTTTTGGTCGTGTTTCATCTTCTTCCAGTGTCTTTCGAATTTCAAACCACGAGATTTCACTTTTTTAGGTATATATTCGAGAAAAACGTCAATACATAAAAGGGAAAAACACCCCATAGTGTGTACCACTAACCACGGAAAAAAATTCGGAAACTCTCCGTTGCTGTAGATGGAAATAACCCGCAGCGTCCTCTCTCGGTTCATTAGTACAACTAATAAGTTTATAGAACTGACGATAGGTGACGCTAGGGGTTATAATGTCGAGCCAATCACAGAGCAGTATTGACATTTGACATATAGTGAACGCGTAATTGATTCTGGGCGGATTTTTCTAAACAATTCAACGGAATTTCGATGATTTCGATTGACACAATTCCAACGAACTGTTTCGAAAAAAAAAAATTGGACGAAATATACGTTTAGTGGTGCTAATGAACCAACAGGTGGCGCTGAAATGAGAATTCGAGTTGCCTATCGCGGCATTGGAATAAACGTCATCAAAATAAATTTAATACTTACATAACGTGATTATTATAGGAAGAAGAAGCCTAAATAGAAATATGTTCGCTATATATCGCACCATATTAAATCTGAAATAGAAAAAATCGTTTATTAGATCGATATAGTCTTGGTTTCACTGATTTTAAAATTTACAAGTATACGAATTTTACAAAAAAAAGATGTCTTGGTCCAAAAAGTATCGTACGGACTAAACTCGAATCATAAACGCCGAAGAATTAAAGAATAATAAACTAATCGGCTCGTTTATGCGAGTTATACAATACAAAGTACAAAATATAAACATGCCCTCGTATAATATGGGTAAACAAATTATTTTTGGTTCATAAGTCACTACTATACCATTTTGAAATTTAAATTGATGGATTATGGGATGAGCAAAAACTTTTGACCGGCAGTGTATAACAAAACAAATGGTTTTATTAGCAATTTCACTAAATTTCATTTTTATAACTTCATATTAAGACAACTACAGTTTCAAATTTATTTATTAACATTTTCACTAATTCAGGAAATGCTATATTCGCAAATATAATCAATAACGGTTAATATAACCTTGACAATTCACTAACTCTTATCGCAATGCTACAAAAAGATATTAAATTCTCAATATGTTTATGCAACACGTCATCTAAAATGGACGCCACACGTCGGCCATTAAAATCTCGTAGTTAGACTAATCAAATCACTAAAATATTCACGCGATGTAAAAAATATTTTTCCCCGTATAATAATTTCGTTTGGGAAGGAAAGTTTTTACACGAAACCTGTTATCTTACATATATATTAAATCTGGCAACGTCGTCGATATCGTATAATCTGCGACTGTGGAAAGGTTAAGAAATTACGAGACTAAACAACCATGGTCATAATTTGACAACGGATATACTGGCAATAATGCCAAATTGGTTCTAATTGAGGCAAATGTTGTATTTTCCATATCGAATTAATTTTACAATGAACCATCCTCGTATAATTCTTGTTTTTGTTAAATTTTTTCATCGTTTAACCGTATATATTAATATATCTAAAATGTTTGTGTCCTAGGGTTATATAGATATAAATGTATGTTCTTTTAGATTTCACATAAAACATGTTTACAATCATTCAATTTGCACACTGTAGAAATAGACTTAATTAATTACATTTCTGGTTATAATCGACTGTACCGCAATTTATATTCCCGTGAGATTTTTTTAATTATAAACGAGAGAACAATGTTTGCAGATGAGTAATTTGATAAAAAAAAAAGGTTGGTCTTGACGTTAAAGGACGAATTCGTGTTTAATCCGAATATGTTATTTTCAATCTAAGTTGGATTTTAATTACATTAACTAGTGGGAGATGTAAGGGATTAATTCATTTCCGGAAATTACGTCATACATTAAAATTCAAAACTTTTTACAATCCCGAAAATAACGTTTCAAAATGATCTTTAATTCAATCATAAATTCACGGGAATCAAAATTTACACGCGTTCAACAAGCTGCTTTATTGCAAAACTACAGTGCGTTGGTGGAATGAAAAGTTCAGTGGTGGCACTAATGATACAGCGTTGCCAGAATTATAAAATTTCATTTAATATGAAGGAATCTGAAATAAAACATTTACTACTGGAAATATTGATTCCGAATTCGACAAAAATTAATATTCTGATTATATTGTTTGTTGTTTATATGTTTTGTTAATAAATATTCTTGATTTTAGTAATAATATTGACGTTTCTACCTATTTTTATCGAAATATAATTTAACTTAATATTTTATCAACAAATTATCTGGTTCTTAAGATTATTTGTATATTTCTTGTAATTTTTAATAAAAAATTTCGAATATATAATTCTTTTATAAAATACTGAGTTGTTAAAACACTAGTTTCAAGAATACAAATAATTTTCTACACTGGGCTCAAAGAAAGTCGTCAAAAAAGTCTGGCAACACTGTGATAAATTAAAACTTGAATCCTTTTGCGATTTTTATACAAAAATTTATTGAGTAAGTATAATTTCCCCATATATCATCAAATTATAGAAACAGACAAACAAAAATTGAACTAGGAGTGCCCTATACAGAGGGAAAAGGTTTAAATTTGGAGGTTATGTTAACTTACGTCTTGATTAGTTTTCGTTTTTAGTTTCTTTTTTATTTTGGAAGGTTTTTGTGCCATTAACAATTTTATTTTTCATATTTACGAATACTTTGAAGCCTATATTATAGTTTAGTGATTATTTTGAGGTATTAAGGTAAGTTAATCTCTACTACAATTAATCTTTTGTATTGATAATCGTGTGTATGTTTCATTATACGTACAATTTCAAAAATTATCATCAAAGTTGCAAACTATAAGAAAAATAAGCTTGAAATAAATAATTTTAATGTAAAACACAATTATACTCAATACTAAATGATAAATAAACAAAATAATTATGAACATAACCCCATAATAATTATTCGAGCTTTCCCATACAACCACTAAGTTAATAAAACAAAAGAAAATAGGGTGGAAACTATCCAAATATTGATATTTTGTCAATGGGAAGTTGTACCGACAAATCATGGTAAATAGAATTGCTATGTGAAGTTTGGTGTGAAATTTTTGAAATAAATTAGAAAACAGAAAATAAAAAAATCGAAGAATGTGAATTCATAACCAAAATTCAACTTAACTAATATAGAAATTATAAAACAATATCGTCCGTAACTAACCAAAACTAAATCAACTTTTAAATACAAAAATAAGTTGATAATAAATTATAAAAACAATAAGTATCGATAAAAGTAGGAATTAATGAAGTTATAAACTACTAATCAATTCAGAACAGTGATTGTTAAACAATAAAAGCTTGTCTATAAACTACCCACGTATTTTGATAAATTATTACCAAATTTTCTTGTGCCACTAATTTGACTAGTGGATATAAAAATATATCCACTTCCTTGCCTCTAATTGAGCATCGATAAATATAAAATCTAATATTATATTTAAATATTTCAGTCTTACCTCGTAAATGTTTCTAAAAGTTATCCAATATAGGTACGGTACACGTACTTCAAAAACTATTTAAAATTATTATTCTTTTATCACTAACAAAGTATTTTCTCTCCGAAAAAATTAATTTCGTTTCGCTGGATTCTATGTTTACAACACATCTTACTACAACCTACCACTTCTATGAATAAAACATGAATAAAATAAAAATAGACATTTGTGATGGATCGTAATTTGACATATTTATACTCTAGTGCCATCTACAATCTGTAAACAATCCGTCAATCTGAAATAAACAGAGCAGCTGATACCTGTCAAAAGTCTAGAACTATTAGAACAGAATCGGTGTTAAACGGAGCTATTACCGAATGCTCAAAACAGAACCACAATTTTTATCATATTATTGCAAACAGTTTCCGAATCAAACACGCGAAATTATTCTTTTACTAGTAATCAAATATTGAACTTAATAAAATAAATAAAAATTGCGATATATTGATTAATTTTATTGCTTTTCAAGTATAATTACTATGAATGAAAACAAGTTTAAATGAAAATAATGTGTATTACGTATTTGTATGACTAGTAACCTTGAATTAATTTCATGTTTTGGTAGTTTGTTTTTATTACGTAAAACATAATTTATAATAGAATGATCACAAAAAGCTTGAGTGTTGAACGTAGTTGTTACCTAATGCTCAAAACAGAACTACAATTTTGATTAGTATAGTACGAACTGTTTCCGAATTAAACACGCGAACAAAGCTAAATAAATTCTTCTTTTCTAGTAATCAAATATTGAACATAAACTAAATAAAGTACCTTAATAGAACAAACAAAATTGCGATTTATTGATTAATTTTACAGCTTTATAAGTATAATTACTATGAATGAAAACAAGTTTAAATGAAAATAATGTGTATTACGTATTTTTATGACTAGTAACCTTGAATTTATTTCATGTTTTGGTAGTTTGTTTTTATTACGTAAAAGACATCTATTAGAATGGCAAAAAAAATTTTACATAAAGTTTTAAGATCAGAGTATCGTAACCTATTAAAGAGGTATGATGATATATTTTATTGTAATTATCATATTCGACCTTTGGAATCATAGACAATTATAGTATTATATCTTTAACGGTAAATTTAGTATGTAATAGAATCTATTTTCCTTTTTAGGTACAGTAATTTTGTGCAAACAAGAATGGTTTCATCGGAAAAAGAATTGTTTAAAAATGAACAATTCGCCACTTTAGCACAACGTAAGTTTATATTATGTTAATTTTAATTATTTTGATTTGATTTTTTAGTAAAGTCGCATTTATCGAAAGATATGGGAGTAGATGTTTATCAACCCATTCCGAAGGATCGTTCTCATTTACTCAAATACCTTCCAAAACATCAAGATGAATTACCAAAACGTGCGATGAAAGATAGTTTTTTGGTTGGAAATATACCACTTTCTAGTGATAAATCTTTGCAAGATAAATATACAACTTTTTTAGGGCAATTGAGAATAGGGAGGTTGTTAGAGGACATGGATATTTTTGCAGGTACAAACGCGCATTTTTTTCATTGATATTGATATAGTTTAATAACGATTTTAGTAATGGTCGGGCATAAACATATAGTAAATCCAAAACAAACCGGAAGTGAACATTTTCCATACACTTTGGTTACTGCTCTTGTAGACAAAATAGATTTTACAGAGTTTCAACCTAGGGTAAGTTTTTCTTCACTCTAGAGTACTAAGTTGTAATTTATGGAACTGTATTGGTGTAGTGGTAGTGCGGAGTACTCTATAAATGTTTAAACATTTCGTATATTTCACTTTGTGCCTTAATCATTTGCTTACATTTCAGTTTTAAACAATTCTCAGAATAAAAATATGAAAATAATAAGATTTAATTGTTTATAACTACATTTTAATTTGTATTAAAATAAGCTATTATGTCATTCGTTTATGGTTAAGAAATTTAACAAAAACAGTGAAAATTGTGAAAAAAATAAGAAAATTTCATATTTTTATTCAATTAGTTAGTCAATTGTTTTCAACTGTTTCTATATTTTCTTTTAAATCCTCTCTGATAATTCCTGGACTCTAGTTTATTGAATATTTTCTATTTAAAGTTCGAAAAATATCACTTAACTTCAAAAAAATTATAAACTCAAAAAAAAACATCAAGAAACACAAAAAACAAGTCCTAGTAACATAACCCCAATTAAGCTTGCCACTGGAGCTTCTGGAATGACATTTTCAAGTCATGTTTGAAAATTATGGACGTTTTTGTGTTTTTAATGTAATTTAATTAGATTTTATTTTTCTATAATAACATTTTCGTGATATAAAACGAATATTTGAAGATACAAATGTAAAAAAACGATATGTGGGTGAAAGATTGGCTTCAAATTAAATTCATAGTTGTCATATCTGTATATCTCTCTAACAACTATATTTGAGAGTATTAGAACCCTCCGAACCCTTTAGGTTTATTCGATAATGAATTAATATCATCAAATTAGGAATTTTTTGTACCAAATCACAAACTAATAAGAGATTTCCTAGTATTTTGTGTCACAAACAATTTATGAAGAGACTTATGGTATTTCGAGTAATTATTTTGACCCCAATACGTATGTTAATAAAATTCAAGTAAAATCATTATATTTTGCAAAATAAATTTGATATAAGTTGAAAAATAGTAATTATATATTTAAAAATATACTGTGCTCAATATTTTTATAAATAAAAGCCTTTTAAATATACATATAACTGTAAAAACTTAACCTCGTTAAAATCCCTACTGTAGAGTTAGTTAAGACTACTTAACATCGTTTTGTTTAATTTCTGATTTCCAAAGTGCCTTTTGTATCTTGGATAATTCGTTTTTCCCCGTAACAAAACTTAAATTTAATACAGTGGGTACCGAAAAAACTTCACATTCACTAATATCGCACAACTTCCAGAATCAATTATGAACCACATTTGGTGACACTTTTATTTAAAATAAAACAAGTTTAATAATAAAATAATTAGATTTCAGTTGAAACACAAACAATACAGTTTAAATTCTACACTTATATTAACCCCACAAACGCCATATTGAAATTTACAATTTGTAATACACTTTTAAGTTAAAAATATTGTGTGTGTACAGTGTGAGCAGAAAATAACTAAAAATTACTAAATTACCGACCCTTTATGTTGATTAATCAGTCCTTTATTTGATTTTTACTTTATTTATTGTAGTCAGATCAAGATATAAAAATTTCCGGTCACGTTAGTTGGGTAGGAAAATCATCGATGGAAGTTGTTGTTTGGTTAGATCAACTTATGCACGGTACTTGGCACCGTATCACTAGAGCCTTATTTCTATTGGCCGCCAGAGATTCTAATAACCTGAAACCGGCTCCCGTTAATGCTATAGAACCTGCAGATGAAAGGGAACGACAAATTTTATCCGGAGGTGAAGATAGAAAGAAACAGAGGATTATAATGCAACAAAAACACGTTTCTAAGGTAACCTATCACAATTTCAAAATTATATTTCACGATTATTTTAATCTACTTTTTGATATTGTCTTTTATGTCCTACGTAAAAAGTTGATAACTTCGTAATGTTTCTTCTTTTTTAATTCGTTGACAGTTCACTTATCACAGAACGAGATCAATAAGTTAACCTAACTTTTTACCCACTAAAATCTTTCCTCGTTGTCAGATATAACGAAACTTCATTTTCAGTAGAATTATTTAAATAAAAACTTCTATTAAATTCATTTATTTATGGCTATCAATCCAGTGTTGCCAACTTAGAACGTAATAATTCAAACTGAAAACCTCTATTTAATTCTTTTATCTATGTTTGGCAACCGCCTGTTGCTAAGTAAGAATCATTCAAATGAAAACCTCTATTTTATTCATTTATCTATGAATCCATCGATTGCTGTCAATTTAAAACACAATAAATCAAACCTAAACCTCTATTTTATTAATTTATCTATGTTTATCAACGTCCTGTTGCCAATTCAGAACAATTCAAATGTAAACCTCTATTCTATCCATTTATCTATGATTATCAATCGATTGCTGCCAATTTAGAACAGAATAATTCAAACCTAAACGTCTATTTTATTCATTTATCTATGTTTATCAACGTCCTGTTGCCAATTCAGAACAATTCAAATGTAAACCTCTATTCTATCCATTTATCTATGATTATCAATCGATTGCTGCCAATTTAGAACAGAATAATTCAAACCTAAACGTCTATTTTATTAATTTATCTATGTTTATCAACGTTCTGTTGCCAATTCAAATGTAAACCTCTATTTTATTCATTTATCTATGAATCCATCGATTGCTGTCAATTTAAAACACAATAAATCAAACCTAAACCTCTATTTTATTCATTTATCTATGTTTATCAACGTCCTGTTGCCAATTCAGAACAATTCAATTGTAAACCTCTATTTTATCCATTTATCTATGATTATCAATCGATTGCTGCCAATTTAGAACAGAATAATTCAAACCTAAACGTCTATTTTATTCATTTATCTATGTTTATCAACGTTCTGTTGCCAATTCAAATGTAAACCTCTAATTTTATTCATTTATCTATGAATCCATCGATTGCTGTCAATTTAGCACAGAACAATTCAAACCTAAACCTCTATTTTATTAATTTATCTATGTTTGTCAATCGACTGTCACGAATCATAACAAAAACCTCTATTTAATTCATTTATCTATGATTATTAATCGTCATTTTTATTTTCAGTTGATACCTGACAGCGAAGAACAACAAATAATCCACAATCTGTACATCCGTACGACGGATAAAGATAGCAGCCTTCGAAACAGAGTGTTACCGGCGGGTTGCGTTTGGATGAGTAACGCGACTATTTCGAACACAATTTTTTCTCATCCGGACGAACGTAATATGCACAACACCGTTTTCGGTGGTTTCATAATGCGCATGGCCACCGAACTAGCTTGGGTCCTCGGCTTCACGTTCAGTAAATACAGACCAGCAATTAAAAGTATTAGCGATATCAGTTTTCAAAAACCGATAGCCGTTAGTTCTTTGATAAGAATGCACGCGCAGCTTGTTTATACCCAGTTGAATTATATGCAGATTTTGGTTTATGTCGAGGTTTATAATTCGGTAACCGGAGAAAATGATACGACGAATACTTTACATTTTACGTTTCAAGTACCTGAATTAGTGAACGAATGTATTCCTCAAACTTATCACGAGGCTATGATGTATATCGATGGCAGGCGACACTTTTTGGAAGTTATTGATAAATCGACTTCTTTTCCCAGCAAATTATAATACTTGGAATAAAATGTTGTTGCCGCTTTTAAAAACTTTATTTAAGTTTATTCAATTCAATATTTGTCCAGTTTAATATTTTTATAATATAAATTTTAGTAATGCTTGGCAACGCTGTAACTATCCAGACGTTCTAGGTTAGAAAAAAGAAGAAGAAATGGACGACCAAGTGGCCCGAAGAATATGGAAAGAAAGATCCAGCTTAAGTTGAAACGGTTCCCTTCAGTTTACAGATGTATTTTGTATATTTTTTTAATTTGTTGTCTTTTTCTTTTTTTTTTTCTATTTTTTCTGTTTATTTTTAATTGGAAAGTGCGTAATTGGGGGGAGGCGATCAGGTACAGCTGCGACAGCATTATCCCAGCTGAAACATTGTTGCCACGATTTATTTTTTTTTTGTTTCATAAATGAGTGTGAAACTGATTTTTTTTAAGTTTATTTTATAATTTTGTGTGTATTTTTGATAAGTTTTTACAAAAAGTTGACCAATCCTTAATTAATGAAGTCTGTTTGCATTTTAAATAAACTGGAATTGACGTCTTAATAGTTTTATCGCCTTTATAGGAATAAAAATAAAAAATCAACAAATTAGTTACTGAATAGTTTAATAATTGTGATTCGCATTAAATAACTACCAAGTTTACCCACTATAACTCGTTGATAATATTATAAATTGTTTTAATAAAACTTTAATAACTAACTTTATTTATCCTCCGCAACCCGAAAAATCCATTTTGTCCCCCCTTTCTTGCAGCGATACCTTTTCCATTTGCATAAATTTCTGTTCGGTGTGCTACCAACCGGTTTTAATAGTATTTTTAATCCCGTACACTCCCATTCCAATTCTGTTTGCCTGTTTGGTATGTGAACTGATACAGATCGAGAAGTTTTCACTCCAGAAACTCCGTTCTAATGTAGATTTTTTAAGTAGAAACGCATTGATCCGAAGGTCTCTAGACTGCTTGTACTAAGACAAAATACCCTAATTCATAGTTAATTGTGGACGGTCATGAGAACATAAGCCTTCATATAGGCCCGTCGTACCCTACTTGACGTTACCACAGACCGATGTCCTTCGAGGAACCGATCAGGCGGTTTAACTTGAACCTTTTGATGTCATTAGGCAAATTGTAAGGCTTGTTCAAGCTCAGGGTGTACACAGATGTCGTGGTCTACGGTTTCTACCTCCTTCAAGCACCAAAGGCACTCCGGATCGTCCGTGATGTCCATGGTGTGGAGATAACATCTTAGATGGTAGTGTCCGGTGGGTGGCAAAGGAACCGTTGAGCACATAGGCGCGTCGTACCCTACTTGACGTTATCAAAGACTGATATACTTCGAGGAACCGATCAGGCGGTTTAACTTGAACCTTTTGATGTCATTAGGCAAATTGTGAGGCTTGTCCAAGTTCAGGGTATTCACAGATGACTCCGGATCGTCAGTGATGCCGATGGCGTCTTAGATGGTAAGAAGTCCGGTCACTAGTCGGAAGAATCACATATAGAATAGTCGAAAAGTTTTTATTCAATAAATAAAAAGTACTACATAGGGAATTTGATTCGGTTTAGACGATTTTTAATAAAAGAGCTTTTAGTACTAAAGCCCCGCTCTCTTTGGTACTCCATTCGGTTAAATCGCTGTCTCGATACACCGAATAAGCACCGGGTTTAACAGATAATTGAAACGCTGCGTAAACTTCTTTATCCTCTATTTTGTATCCTTTAGTCGACGCCATTTGTATCGAAGGATAAAATATAATTTGAACGTCGTCGGTTTTACGTCCTGTGAAATTACACCATTCGGCTTGACCTACAACAAAAACTTGGTCACAATAAAAAATACTCGAATTCATGAGGTGAATAACCTTTAGTTAGAGGTTGCCCTTTATCCAAGACGCATCGAATTCCTCCTAATTTGGAAAAATAAAAAGCCGTGTGCCATTTATCCGTCGACATATTTTCCAAAATTGGAAATCTCACCCAACCCGATAAATTTTCTTTATCTTCCGTTTTTTGTTTAAAACAATAATGGCAGTAACAAGTAGGTTCCTCTCGAGTGAAATAGTGATCTGAAAATTTGATAATCAGTGTGTAATACATTGTTTTATCCACGACGTACCTGGTAGCAAAAGCCTTTCCTTCAATTTTTCCACTTCTTCCTTATAAGCACACGATTTCAAAGGAGTGTTAGGCGTTTTTGGTACGACTGAACTAATTGTACTTGTACTCGTAGAAGCAATAGGTAAGTTCAATTTAGTATCGTTACCTTCCTTTTCGAACGATTCCAAATCGGCTTTTTCGCAATCGATGATTTTTTCAACGTCCTGTTCTACTTCCATAACGTGATCGTTTAAAATCCTTATCTACAAATAAGTTTCGGTAAAAAACTCTAACGGTTTGTTGGTAAGTTATACGCACCTGTTGGCACTGACCGTAAAGGTCGAAAACTGCGTATACCGTAAGATTTTTCGGAAAATTTACAGCCAATGGTTCTTCTTCGATACCGTTTATACACAATTGTAAGCATTTCGTTTCCGTAAATATTATTCCGACTTTATCTCCTACCTTAAGAGAATCTAACCGTTCACCGTAGTTCGAACAAGACTGAAAATTATCAAACAACCCTCGTATCATATTGAATAATATAGAAAGGAGAAAACAACTACTCTCCTGGCTAATGTCTCGACGAAATATCGAATTACAACTCCTCTAAAGACAATTAAGTCAATCGACAATTTTGTCGATATTAACACCTCCAATGGCTCGCTATTGCAAGGAGATTTTGTAACTACTGACTAGTTTCGACGTTATTACGTCTTATCAGAGTGGTATAACAACCCTCGTTCGGACTTGAGACCCGAACTGAAGACAACGTCAAAGATTGTCGCTATTTGGTTCATGCGCTTAAACAATCCTTGGAAATTTTTCATTTTGGTCAACTTTACTCACCTTACTTACCATTGGAATCTATATTATCGGCGAAGACGCTCTACCTGACCGATATTCGCAGTTGGGAGTTAGTGTTCACTGGGGAATGTATTCGAAAGCTCGGAAATATATTAGAATTAGTACACTTTGGCGTTTAATTTTGCCACAATCCCACTACGAAAACGTTTATATAAAACAACTCAACAGGCCTTATAGACCTGCCATTTCTGTTCATTCCAAATGTTCTAGCCGTTTTTTTAGTGGACCTAACCTCTTCCTTTTCGCTCCTTTTCCCTTGATAAGGATCTTTTTACCAAAATAACTTCGTCCATTGTGGTTATATGCCCCATCCAACGGAACCTTTTTGCTTTGATCACATACCTCAGCTTGATTGTACCGTGGTTGTAACTACTGACTAGTTTCGACGTTATTACGTCTCATTAGAGCGGTATAACAACCCTCGTTCGGATTTGAGACCCGAACTGAAGACTCATTCCAATTTATCGATGGATAACTTGAATTATTCGATTAATACTTACTTTGACTCCATTTATAGCCAACCAATCATTCGCTATCACGCAACAAGGGGGTTTCAACGACAGAGCATTTACGGGTAAACTTAGTCTTTCCGGAATACCAGCAATAATTCCAATTATGAGTGACGATTTCCAACGACTTTCCAATTCTTCTATCACAACTTCAACTTTCGTATTGGGCTCCAAAGGTTTTTGGATAATAGTGATACCTTGGTTGTAAGAAGCCACGCGACGGGCTGTCGTTTTATTATTAACAATCTCGATGTTTCTACCGTGATTTTCGTGAAATTCGTACGGCAAACAAGTCGTTTCTTTCACTTCTAGATGTTCGGAAACGGGTTCCTGGTCGAGGACGATTTCCAAACTGTCTTGTAACCTAAAAATTACAAGTCAATTATTATATTCGAAGCGTTCGATTGTCAACTGACCTTGCGCTGTTCAACGGCGATATATTATTAGCTTTGTGACTTGTAACGCCGATTTCAGCACAACAACCCCTCAGATCGAATACGGCGTAAAGTACTTCGGGTAATGGTGGGAAATTAACGGATAATTCTTCCCCGTTTATGAAAACTTTCAAATTACCATCTGAAGTTTTTAATAGACCGATTCTATCGTTACAAGTCAACCAATTGAGATTTGGGGTAAAGAACTGCAACACCTGATAACCGATAATAAAAAAATTCATTTGTTGAAACATGTATCACTCAATAAGTCGTGTGACTGACACACAGATGGCGCTAAACGACCGAAGAGAGGGAATAATACAGCCGCAGTTGTACCCGCTTAATCAAAACAGCCCCAAACTCAATCAGTTATAATTCTTTTGAACCAAACCATCCCAAGAGGAATATTTTCCCCATATCCCCCCAAAAAATTCCTCTTCCAACGAATTCACACACACGCGTCTCAATATTCGTCTTCTTGAACCCGATCCAGACTCTTTACGAGATTACTCGAGTCAATTCTAGTGCGAGAGTGTGGACGGTGGCTTCTAGATCTCTTGACACGCCTCCCTGTCGATTTTTCGTGACCGAATTAAAAGACTTGAGAACAGTTGACAAATATGGTTAAAGTATAATGGACAAATAGTCGAAAAGAAATTAACTGATTGAGGTTATATAAATTTCTTTCCTAAAAACGATTTATTTTTATAGAAATTCGGTCATCAAACGTTTTGATGAAAACCAAAGTTATGTTGAAACGCCAAAAATCATTAAAACAACTAAATTTAGCAATGGAACTCGTTTTCCAGACTCTACCGTTATAGAAGGAAACCAGAAAGTTGAAAAACAAAATTCAAATCTCTAAAATGACTATCGATCGTTATAGGGAAGTTTATAGCGCTAGATTTACAAGGAATCACATCCTTGAGTCCTGGAGAGACGTTAGACGTTTTGAAATCGATGTATAAATGATCGATTCCTACATTAAAACTTAAAAAGATATCCGTAAATATTAATTCATTTGGCTACCAAAGTGGTAAGTCGACTGTTTTAGCCCTGCAGGAAACAGGTAGAAGTTCTAGAGCATAAACAAGACATTAGAGCATCCATCAATCGTGGAAAATGGATAAGTGGACCGTAATGAACTCAAACCTTCCATTTTCCATAAATGACATGCGCAGAAAGCGCTTGAGTCAAAACTAGTTTGAGACTGCGTCCAATCTATGAACTGACTCGGTGCATACTACAATGGAGGTGAGTTAGAGACAATTACACGGTTAAAAAAGGCGGGAAAATTTCTTTCATGGGTTATCCAAAAAAAAAAAGCGAGAAAATGCTGTTGTCGAGAAGAAGAAACCCACAAAATGACGCATGAGGATGATGGCGACTTTATCATATCACCGCAGCAACTGTAACGGTGACTGGTGACCTTTATGAATATTATTTCATCAATGTTTACGGAAAAGTAGATTCGTTTACCTTATTTTGGTATCTTAGCTCATTTCCAGTAAGGTAGTAGCACTTGGCGGAAATGTTATTAGAGAATAACGCCGGCGGTACTTCAGTCACACCGACAGATAAAGTTCCCGCCATATGTTTAGTCAAATTCGTCAAAGATACCTCGAACATTTCATCTTGTAGAAGAGGAGTAGCGCTAAAAACGATGGAACTACTGAAATCCTTAGATCTAGTCGCTAACCGTCCCCTTTCATCCAAAGTAACCCCTTTACCGTGTATTTCTGAGAATCGGTGTAAATCAATAGGGGGTTGAACTACACTGGTAGCTTGGAGAGAAGCCGACGTATCGGAACGATGAGATATTTCAATACCTAAAATTGAGGTTATGTTTAGAAATTTGTAAAAATGAAAAAATTTTACGGTTACCTGTCGATGGTAATGGGGCCGTAGGAGAAGCACAAGGGATACTAACTTGAGCGCATTGTCCGTACAAATCGACTACGGCGTAAATATTATTATGTGGTACGACGCACGCAACACCTTGACTCACGCCGTTTTTATAAAACTCCAAAGATTTATCGGCCGATCTCATCACTCCTAATTTTATGCCGGCAGTTAAAACATCCAGATCGCAGATGTAATTATTTTTTATAGTTTTCCCGTTTATCATAACGGAGGAACCGCTGAGCATCCAGGTGTCTCGACACAGATCCGTGGCAGTACTGGGTAAATCGATTTCTTCGGGTCGGACGGCAGTAACACCTGTAATATTGAAAAATTTTAAATACACAACGAAGAAATACCGATAAAAATCAAAAACGCCGAATAATTTTATATAAAG
The DNA here is from genome assembly GCF_026250575.1 of Diorhabda carinulata. Taxonomy (NCBI): domain Eukaryota; kingdom Metazoa; phylum Arthropoda; class Insecta; order Coleoptera; family Chrysomelidae; genus Diorhabda; species Diorhabda carinulata. The sequence continues at coordinate 23,597,909 of NC_079468.1, forward strand.
AATAATCGAGATCGTTTGACATCAAGTAATAATTCGTGTGTCCGACACATAGATGGCGCTACCATTGCCAAATCTGACGTTTACGAAGTACCAACTGTCACAACACTATGTGGAGACCGTACCGTGGTTTAATACCTGGATTTGTTCGGTGATTAACTGAATTAACTCAGATTGAGGTTATGGTACCAGGCGGGTAAAATTTCATTAGCTACCTAATTCTATACTTCCCGACCATCTATCCACAACAGTATCCAGACAAATTTCGAACAATTCTCCGTCCCTTAGGGGTCGGTTGGAAAATGTAATGGCGTCGTTGAATTCTGCTAGGGGTCTGGGCCGGAGTGCTGTTAATCCGTTATTGACTATTCGGGCGTTTTTACCATGGATATGGTGAAATCTCAAATCGCTAAAAAAATTTAATTAATCAATCCATTGTTTAATAAAAAGAAATTGTCTACTCACCTGTAAAGAGTTGTATTCGAAAGACTGGAATTAATTGTGTCAGGAGAACCGTAATCGTATGCATCGATTATTGTAGCCTCCACAGCTTGACCGTACAAATCTAAAATTTTAAAGGAACATTTTATTTAAAAAAAAAATAATAAGGGAGGATTATATATTTTCAGTAAATACAATATCATTTCAGTTGGGTAATTCTGGGATGAAACTACTAATTCTTGTGTTTCAGTAGGTGCAGGATTATTGAAATGTCCTTTTTCTAGATGGAATCAAAGTATAAAAATATTTTTTAGCTCCAGGAAGATAAGCCACACAGCAATTTGAGAAAATACATTTTTTTTTTCAATCCAGAGTTAAAATTATGGAAGGGTTTCGGTGGAAACTTTGAAAAACATACTTGAAACTAGAGGGTAGTACAGTTTTTTACTGTAAATTCACAAAATGTCCTTTTTATTATGATATATGAGTGTAAAAAAGATAATAGAGCTCCAGGAAGACGAATTAGACTTTATACCAATAAATTTTAGGGAAAAAACAATAAAAAGACTTCAAGTAACAAACTGGTACACTATCTAACCGATAATTAACAAAATCTTCTAGAAGTAAAGTTAGACTCTATACTTTAAGTTTTTTAGAGGACTAAGGTCACATTTTGTTGAAACACGATTCTTTTCCAGTAAAGACTAACATGACATCTTCTTATAAGGGTTGCAGTGGACACAGTGCAAAAGAGTTCAAGTTGGGGGGTGGTACAGTTTCTAATTAAGAAAATGTCAATTTTTCTACGAAAATAGAATGTAAAAATGAAGCTCAAGCTCCAGGAAAATGAGCTAAATCCCATATTGGTGAGCTTATCCTGAAATATAAGGGAGGAATGCCTCATTTTGGGGAAAAACGATAAAAAGACTTCAAGCTACAAGGTGGTACAGTTTCTAACCCAAAATTAACAAAATCTTTTTCTTCATGTGATATTGCTCCACTGAACTTGATCAGTGCAGGCTAGTTCATAGGTTTGTTCTTTATAGCTCCACTGAATTTGACCAGTGCAGGTTAGTTCATAAATTTGTTCTTTGTAGCTCCATTGAACTTGATCAGTGCAGGCTAGTTCATAAATTTGTTCTTTGTAGCTCCATTGAACTTGATCAGTGCAGGCTAGTTCATAAATTTGTTCTTTGTAGCTCCACTGAACTTGATCAGTGCAGGCTAATTCATAAATTTGTTCTTTGTAGCTCCACTGAACTTGATCAGTGCAAGCTAATTCATAAATATGTTCTTTGTAGCTCCACTGAACTTGATCAGTGCAAGCTAATTCATAAATTTGTTCTTTGTAGCTCCACTGAATTTGACCAGTGCAGGTTAGTTCATAAATTTGTTCTTTGTAGCTCCATTGAACTTGATCAGTGCAGGCTAGGTCATAAATTTGTTCTTTGTAGCTCCACTGAACTTGATCAGTGCAGGCTAATTCATAAATTTGTTCTTTGTAGCTCCACTGAACTTGATCAGTGCAGGCTAATTCATAAATTTGTTCTTTGTAGCTCCACTGAACTTGATCAGTGCAGGCTAGTTCATAAATTTGTTCTTTGTAGCTCCACTGAACTTGACCAGTGCAGGCTAGTTCATAAATTTGTTCTTTGTAGCTCCACTGAACTTGACCAGTGCAGGCTAGTTCATAAATTTGTTCTTTGTAGCTCCACTGAACTTGACCAGTGCAGGCTAGTTCATAAATTTGTTCTTTGTAGCTCCACTGAATTTGATCAGTGCAGGCTAGTTCATAGGATTGTTCTTTGTAGCTCCACTGAACTTGATCAGTGCAGGCTAATTCATAGGTTTGTTCTTTGTAGCTCCACTGAACTTGATCAGTGCAGGCTAGTTCATAGGATTGTTCTTTGTAGCTCCACTGAACTTGATCAGTGCAGGCTAATTCATAGGTTTGTTCTTTGTAGCTCCACTGAACTTGATCAGTGCAGGCTAATTCATAAATTTGTTGTTTGTAGCTCCACTGAACTTGATCAGTGCAGGCCCTAGAATTAGTTCGATCGGATACAAAGAACGCTCTAGTGTACACTTCCTGAACCACTTCCTCTCAGTGCGGGCCTATCAAGAACAAACCTATCGATCGATTTAAATTGATAAGGTTAGATTTGCGATTTTAAATAGATTTACTAACCGATAACTCCGTATATTTTATCTGGAACGTTAGAAGCGGCGCATCCCTGATCGATCCCGTTAACGAAAAAATGCAATAAACCGTTTTCTTTTCTCAATACACCGACTCTATCCCCGACTTGCAGTCTATCCAAATTGACGCCGTATTGTTCCAAAACGATGGTTCCGTTGTGCATGATACCGCTTCCGGTCATCATCCACGTACCGGATCTACAATAACCGTTTCGTTAAATCACATAGAGAAATCGAAAAACTCATCAAATGACATATCGCTCAACCGACTGACTAAATTTTGATTCGACGAGCGCATAGGGCTTCAGATAGTGCCCCGATTGACGTTACCAAGTACCGATGTCCTTCGAGGAACCGATCGGGCGGTTTAACTTCGACCTTTTGATGTCGCGGTCTACGGTTTCGTCCTTCTCCAAGCCCCAAAGACGCTCCGGATCGTCCGTGATGTCCATGGCGTGGAGATGGAGCCTTAGATTTTGCGATTCTTTATTCTCCTTTCCGGTCGGTGTGTTTTATGTCATCGAGCGGAAGAACTTACCTAACGTTCGTCATTGTAAAAGGAAACTCCAAGTCGACGGGATTGTGTGTGGTGACGCCGATTTCTATGGATCCCGCCCATTTGGTAACGACTCTATCGAGTCGAACTTCGAACAGTTCGCCGGTTTTGAGAGGGCGCGCCGTTAGAACGACGCCGTTATTAAAATCCTCGGCGAAATTCGGTCGGTGGGCCGTTCGATTGTTATTGATAACTTCGGCGTGATGACCGCAATTCGGATGGAAATTTAATCGATCGTAGAAATCTTGGAAGTTATTACTTTCGGAAAGATTGATTTGTTGATCGCGGGTGTTTTTCCTTGTGATTAAGTTCTGTTCCTCGCGTTCGTCCCTTTCTACAATCGATACCTTGAAAAATAATAATAATAATCGTAATATTCTTATGTCTGGGCGGATATTGCACGTCGCTTGACATTATCCAAGGCCCTTGCCAGCGCGTCATGGCTGCCGATTACAAAAATTCCAGCTTTTTGGTTTTTTTTTTCAATACTTCACTAATTAGCTAGGAAACTCTAAAATTTGCTATAAAAACCCAAAAATTAGTTAGAAAACTAAATAATCAGTTTCAAAACTGAAAAATTAGTTAGAAAATACAAAAATTATCTAGAAAACATCAAAAATTGGCACAGACATTCAAAAATTTGCTAAAAACTCAAGAATTAGCTAAATAAACTCTGAAATTAGCTAGAAAAACTCAAAAATTAGCTAAATAATCTCAAAAATGAGCTAGAAAAACACAAATATTAGCTAGGAAACTCTAAAATTTGCTCTAAAAACCCAAAAATTAGTTAGAAAACAAAACAATCAGTTTAAAAACTCAAAAATTAGTTAGAAAATACAAAAATTATCTGGAAAACATCAAAAATTGGCAAAATAATTCAAAAATTTGCTAAAAACTCAAGAGTTAGCTAAATAATCTCAAAAATGAGCTAGAAAACTCAACAATCAGTTGAAAAACTCAAAAATTAGTTAGAAAATATAAAATTTATCCAGAAAACATCAAAAACCGGCTGAAAAAAACTCAAAAATCGGCAAAAAAATTTCACAAATTTGCTAAAAACTCAAAAATTAGTTAGATAAACTCAAAAATTAGCTAGATAAACTCAAAAATTAGGCAATAATCTCAAAAATTGCCTTTTTGAGGATTTCTAGCTAAGTTTTGAGTTTTTCTAACTAATTTTAGTGTTTTCTAGCTAATTTTTTAATTTTTCTAGATGATTTTTGAGTTTTTCTAACTAATTTTTGGAATTTTCTAGCCGATTTTTGAGTTTTTCAACTGATTTTTAAATTTTTCTAGATGATTTTTGAGTTTTCTTGCTAATTTTTGAACTTTTTTCTAATTTTTCAGTTTTTCTAGCTAATTTTTGAAATTTTCTAGCCGATTTTTGAGTTTTTTTTAATTTTTCTAGATGATTTTTGAGTTTTATTTCTCATTTTTGAGTTTTTTCCAACTGATTTTTGAGGTTTCCATCTAATTTTTGAGTATTTCTAGCTAATTTTTGGAATTTTCTAGCCGATTTTTGAGTTTTTCAATTTTTCTAGACGATTTTTGAGGTTTTCTAGCTAATTTTCGTGTTTTTCTATACAATTTTTGAGTTTTCTTATTAATTAGTAAAGTATTGAAAAAAGCTATAATTTGTTCCAACTTGAGGGATAGAGGGTTATACTTTTATTTAAAAAAAAACAAAAAACGAACAAAAAGATTTTTAATCGAACAATAAAGAGTAGTAAACGAACAATTGAAATGAAAAAAAAAAAACGATTTTTACCCGCCAACTTAAGAGAGCCAAAAATTCCTAACCTCAAATTTTATCTAATATTTTATGACTGGTAAAAATTAACATAAAAAAACTGAGTGAGAATGATAGGCTAGTTTTTAAACCAAAAGTAACTAGATTCCTCCCTAGAATTGCAACTTGCACACAATAAAAATTGCACCGAACCGATGAATGTTGCAATTGCGAGATCTTGCCTGAAACAAACAGCTGGACTTACGCGTCCTTTTGGTCGAGAAATATCGCGTCTTGCATCATGTCAAGCGACATTAAATAATTGCCAAATGAACCAAAAAAAATTACCTTTATAGTCATACCGTACAAATCAATAACTCCCCAAACTTTATTGGGAACTCTTTGAGCTGCTATTCCTTGATCTAAACCGTTTATGAAATAATGCAAATTCCCGTCTGGTTTTCTCATCATCCCTACTCTATCTCCTTCGGTCAATTCATCCAAATTAAAATCTCCGTATTCCCTTCTAGTACCTTTACCGTTGGTTAAAATACCACAACCAGACATCATTATCGTTCCGCTACGCATATTTGTCATAGTAGCAGGAAAAACGAGAGAATTTGGATCGTGGGTTGTTATACCCATCTGTATAAACAAAATTTACTATTCATATACTGTATGTTTAAAAGTTTTACTTACCTCTATACTACCACTCCACTTGTCCACCAATCTATCAATACGAATTTCAAATAATTCAGAATCTCTTAATGGTCTGTGAGTCATTACAACTCCATTATTAAATTCGTCTAGTGGTCTTCGTCTTTCGGCGCTTCTATTACCATTAGATAATTTTACTAAAGACCCACACCTATCATGGAAACGAAGTCTATCTTGTCTTGGTATCTCTTCAGGTAAACTTAAACTAAAAATATTTCTTATACAATTTACCCAGAAGATATTTTGTACAAGACTCTACATCTCAATGTTCTGCTTCCAAAATCTGTAGACTCCTTCTAAAGGAGGCTATTTTTATTCTCAAATTGTTCTCTTCAGAGACTGAAATTCCTCAAACTTTTTAGCTGAGTCTTTTCGATCATCCTAGATCTGGAGTGTTTCAGTTCATTATTGAAGTGGATCTCATGAGACTACAGTAAAGCTCTGGTCCTAAGTAAGAAGTGTTTGATCCTTCCTGGTGGACTGGTAGCCACATTGGGGTTACTTCGTTTCTATTACTTAGTGTTTTTAAAATTTGTTTGCACTCCCACACTAGTTTGGACGTTTCCATCCCCAAGTAAATAAGACTTATTTGTTCAATTGCATTTCATTAGGATTTAACAAAAATTTTAAAATGTTGATCAATTTTTTCTAGAATTTAATATCCGGCCAAACTGGTTTGTCCGGCTATTAGATATGGCAACATGGCAATTGTAGATGGATATTTTAAAAGGTAATAAAACTTATACTTACCTTACATTCATATCCATTCGAATATCTAAACTGTTACTACTACTCAAACTTAGTTCACTTAGATCACCCCCAAGGGTTACATTTAATATATCGTTATCTATGGCCAGAACTGAACTACCACTGAGGCAATCATCATTATTATGCTCCCTATAAGCCGGACTAGTTATTGTAACTTGAACACATTTCCCATAAAGATCTACAATAGCGTACACTACACTTGGTAAATCTTCTGCCCCAACTCCTTGAGATTCGCCATTAATATAAAATACTAGATCCCCCTGGAGTACAGAGAAAAAATAACAATGTAATAACGCAACTATGAATTAATGTAATTTTGTTTCTAACCTCAGATGTACGCATTAAACCGATTCTATCATCTTGATTCAATCTATCCAAGTCAGTACCGTAACCTTCTACTAGACCAACACCGTTTTTAAATACTGTAGTTCCTGACATGATCTATATAAAACGTATTCAAGTAATGTGTGAAATTAATTAATACGAAATTAATATTACCCAGGATCCTGTTTGAATTCTCGAAGCACACGGTGGAAAATCAAAATGTAGAGGATCGCAATCAACAACGCCGATTTCTAAGCTGCCAGACCAAGAATTCACCTTGAAAAAGTTGATACAACAACGCGTTCTTCTAAATTATTATCCTTACCTTTTTATCAATTTTTATTTCGAAAAGAACATCATTTTGTAAAGGTTCCGCGGATATTACTAAACCATGATCAAATTCGCTTTCGTTTCGAACAGCGGTACAATTGTCATTAATTAAAGTGATTCTTTCTCCACATCTATAATGGAAATAAGCCATTTTCCAATAATTTATTTTTGTTTTATTATTTATATTTGTATCATTTTTAGTTTTTATTGATTGTTTTGTAAATAATACACAAAAACAGGTAAATGTCAAATATCAGTTATTTAGCTGTCAATTATCAAATGTCAAGATACGTGGTCTTTTTTTGTGCGTATTCCGAAATAAATTGTCCAAAGGTGATGACGTAATTAATTTGATAATTTTTATTTATAGTAAGAATAATTTGAAATAATAACACTTCAATTTCTGATATATGAAAAAACTAATAAGTGAACATATAAGTGAGTATATTTCGTAATTAAACTACAGTGTGGTGTTTATTCATGACGTTATAATCACTAACCAGTTAAAGTGAAATATAATTCGAAATATGGGTTATTTTAGACAATTGACATATATCCGTATTGATTGTAATTTTCATTTATAAAATATTTATGAATAGGATTGTTTTGAGGATAAACTTGTATCAAAAGCATTTTTAAAATGCCATACGCTAACCAACCTTCTGTTCACATAACAGATTTAACCGACGATAATTGCAAGTTTTATATTGAAGACACAGATTTAAGGTATTATTCAATTATTGCATTTTTTATTGTTTATCTAATTATATTTTTAGTGTTGCGAATAGCATTCGCCGCGTCCTTATCGCTGAAACACCTACATTAGCCATAGATTGGGTAAAATTGGAAGCTAATTCAACAGTATTAAGTGACGAATTTTTAGCACATAGAATCGGTCTAATTCCTTTGGTTTCCGATGAAGTTGTACAAAGATTGCAGTACCCGAGGGTAAGTTTTATTAATAAATATATTTCTCCAATAGTTGAAGTAAATTATATTCTCAAGGATTGTGTATGTCTCGACTTCTGTCAAGAATGCAGTGTCGAATTTACCCTTGATGTTAAATGTACTGATGATCAAACCAGACACGTAACTACAGCTGATTTTAAATCGAGTGATCCGCGGGTAATACCGGCAACTTCAAAACATAGAGATGACGAATCTTCAGAATATGGAGAAACTGATGAAATTTTAATTATTAAGTTAAGAAAAGGGCAAGAACTGAAAGTTAGAGCTTACGCTAAGAAGGGCTTCGGTAAAGAACATGCTAAATGGAACCCAACTTGTGGTGTAGCTTTTGAATATGACCCCGATAACTCAATGAGACATACTTTATTTCCAAAACCTGACGAATGGCCCAAAAGTGAATATAGTGAATTGGAAGAAGATCAATGTAAGTTTTAAATGATTATTTTCACGTCTATTTATCATTTATTTATTTTTAGATGAAGCTCCTTTTAACTGGGAATTGAAACCAAATAAATTTTTTTTCAATGTCGAAGCAGCAGGTTTATTGAGGCCTGAAAATAATGTTATTATGGGAGTTGCTATGCTCAAAGAGAAACTTTCCAATCTGCAAACTCAATTAAGTCATGAATTGACCAATGATGCTTTAGCAATTCCAATTTAATTCGTTTTAATAGAATCATACATAAAAAAATTGTTTTATTTATTTCTACCTCACTTTACCAACTTATCCTTCATAATCCACCTATTTTCAAATGCACCTTTTTGAGGTTATTCATTTGAAAATACAAGTGTTCTATGCACTCTATGGCGTGCTCTAACTAAAGAAATTCCATTCATTTAGTCCAGCGCAACACGTAACACAGTGGTTAGATGCCGTGTAAATTGTTTTTTTTGCGAATATCTGGACTGTCTGTTTATTTAGATCGATTTTATCTGAATAACAATATATTATAATAGAGTATGTGTGATTTTTGACTCAAATTATAATTTATTTTACACTAATTACAACACTGCACTAAGATATCACTTCTTACTCACTCTGACTTATATATGCTCTTCTAATAATTCTAGAGCACCGTAGATACTTTTTGAAATGTCTAGTAATAGACAACAAAAATATCTGAAATAATAGTTCAACAATTGGTTACTCAATAATAGATGGCGTGCAGCCGTTTAAACGTCATATTAGAATTTCCACTACATTATGGCCGGCTTCGTTAGATGGCGTGCGGCTGTATACCTGTCACATTACATTATGGCCGGTGTTATGAATGTCGGAAGAAAGTTTAGGGTGATAATATTGAATAAAATACATTTTAACTGCACGTTTATTACAAGATGAAGGAAAATATCGACAGGGTTCGATTTATCTGCAAAGTATTCATTTTCATACAATAACACCACGCATAAATACACTTTAACGACAGTACAAACTTTTCGGCTAAAGCCGTTTACATATAAACCTAATTTTTTTGTACATCAGTCTCTTGAAAACTACTTTAACGAAGCTCAAAAACCAACGTCTACGACTTATTAAACCCTAACACAAATAGCTTATATTTTTTGTCTAAATAGCAGTCATCGAATAAGCTGCTCATTTCCACTTCTTAAACCATCCGAATAATTTCAAAAACGTTACGGGACAGTAATAAAATAAACCGAGACTATTGTCCCAAATTATATGTCATTGGGACTTCATACTAACTAATTTTCGACTTCTAGCGTGTACCTGAAATAAAACTCGAAATATATAACAAATAAAATGTAGTTATATAGCTATAAGAATACCTCTTTTCTCGTGTTGGTGTATTCAAACCATAAAACATTCGGAATAAGTGTTGTATCCCTTAATAATAACAATTCTGATATACTCCAAGACACTATTTGGGGGAAGAGTGGAGCTAATACCAAATAAGTGAAAGCAAACCAAAAAGTTGCGAATAAAAAGCCCAATAAAGCTCCGTAAAGTACCTGTGACACAGTGTGATATTCCAAATATATTCGACTTATGCTCACTAAAATAGCCATTGACAAAGTTGAAAAGAGTATTAAAAATTTGGATAGACTCTGTATTATGGTATTATTATTCATATGTTGCAATCTAAAATATAATAAAATCGATTATACTCATATAATGAATAAAATAATAATAATTTACCTTATATAAACGAAATATATAACATATGTTGCAAAAAACCATACGTATTGTGCATGAGATGAAGGCATACCGTATTCTACATAAATTATATCCCTTCGGATTGGCCTAGCTTCGCATATTATATGCTTCAAAATGTAATTTAAAAGTTCGGATAATAACGTCCCCAAAAAAAAAGTTATCTAAAAACAATAATAAATCGTATACAAACGCGTAATTTAAATGTTAATACATACTGTGTGCAAATCCCTTCTAAATAGGATCAATGCTATGAATCCTGAACCAATTCCAAAAGGAGCTAAACTTATTAGAGCTAAAAATTTCCCGATAATATCTCCTGGAAATTAAATAATACTCATAGTTTTAGAATAAACCTAAACATTTCAAATTTTCATTTACCTTTTGGATATTCTACTAAAGTTAAAGTAAGAGGCACCCACTCGACTTGGTCATTATTTATAGCAGTGTTTCCATCATCGCTAGCCATTTCGCATGATTATTTATTACACATTTAGAAGTTAGTTTATTATTATTTACAGTGTATAATTTCGTTTACATTCAATACAACATATGCCTACACATAACCTACAAAACATAAAACGTCATCAACTAGAAATTAAACCACAAAACTGAACGTGTAGAAATACGTCAGTCTACAGGTTAGAATTTTAACAAGAGTACACAATTTTCGTGTCATTATTACATGTATTAATTGCTTTGCTTAATTTGTATTTTAAAAGTAAATACTACAAAAATTATAACAAAATCAACAAAATAAAAAAGATAGACTCAAATTGAAGCAAAAAAGACAATTAGAACTCGAACTGACATCAAAAACATAACCTTAAAATGCGAAACTTCTGAGCTAGGCCATTTAAACTGTATACATTTATATCTATCGAACTAGATTTATGATCGCAACGGAAAAAGTATGAGGTTCGTTCCAGCCCATCAAAAAACCGTCCTTGGTCGATTCTGTGTTATTGTTATACAAACGATTTTGTTTTGTGTTCCAACCGACTTAAGTATCGTTCGTAAACCGTCTCCATGACGGTCTTTTCGATACTAAGTTGCTTGCAAATACTGTTACAAGAACCGTACAAAGCCGGAGATTGCGCAGAAAATATCTATAAACGCTTCCAATAATGGTTCCAAGAAAGGTAAGTACTTTTCAAGAACTCTTGTCACGCACCACCAAATATTTTACTATCGCCGCAGAAGATATTTTAATTTTACTTCAATTTAAATCGGCTAAGCAGTTCACTAGAAAATTAAATAAATTATAACACTGGACTGGATTAAGGGAAACGAGAAAGATCATGGTCGTGAACGTTATTATCGTGAGTGCTTAGTGGAATGTACCCTATATCGATCATTCAAATTGAACGCGCCAATATTCACTTGTCATATTTGTCAATATTTTGGTGTGTTTTATAGGTTGGAATTCCCATTTCTTCAAATTTAGTTTGCTTAAATTTTATCTTTTATTCGAGATATGGAAAATTGAAAACACAATTATGATTTTATAGATTATCGTAACATTTAAATCTAAAAATTATGGCTGTGCCGTACGTATTACAAATACAAGAGGTTAAAAATTTATATCGAAACTGATAATATAAACATATCTATTTTTAAATATATTTTAGGACGTTAAAAATGTGCATATAACAACTTTAAATGACCGCTTAGAAGATGAAACTACCCAAATAACATATTTACCACAAATAAAAGAGGTAACAACAGTTAAACTAATTATAGACTTGTTTACTAAATAATGTTTTAGATAGTAGTAATTATCAAATCACGTATTAGATTTCATTTGCGAATTTAATATTTTGTATTGTAGGAGTTACATAATATGCATTTAACTGATAAAACAACTCGCATTACTTACTTACCAAATGTTAGCACTGATTTACAAATACCAATGCCACTTCTGACTCCTTTAAAAGTGAATGGTCAAAATATTGTGAAATTTCAAATACAAAATAGTGCAGAATCTCACCGTAACTACGTATATCAAGTTGTTAATCCAAAGCAATTGAACCCACAGGTAAATAAACTTAAAAATTGCTGAATAAGTATGAGAGAAACTGTATGAAACTAGAAAACGTTATTATATATCAATAAATTGTGGTAAAGTTGTAATTATTACAGCAGTTATGGTGATTTATATGTTTAATGATAAAAATTTTTTAAGCCAATAGAAAAATTGAAAAAAGGCAGAAAGAAGAAGAAAATTGAAGAACCGCAAGAACAGAAAAAAGAACCAGCAAAAGTTCTGAAACCTGCTACCAGGACTAGATCTGGTAGAGTCGTGAGATTTCCAAAACACATAGAAAAGGTGATTATACTTTTTTGTATATACATTCTGCTACTAGCCAAATCCTTTCCATTTGCCAGCCCATTCATATATATTCCTTTACCAGGAAGATTATCAATGTCCTACTATCCCATATGAATTTTGCAGCTTTTAGTAGCATAAAACATTTTTTAATTGCCTCCAGTTGATTTATTAGGTTAGCTGAACTGTGTCACCTCTATTTAGCACCATTTTAGTGTTATTAGTAAGTACATGAAGCTTCAGACGACATAAATCACTTTCAACAGCCTCCAACTGTTGTTATTCGTGGCTATCTGCAGCTTTTCATGTTACAAAGTATTTTACCTAAGTCTCTAGTTGATATTTTGTGGTAACTGAGCTTCCTTACCCCTTTGTATCACCATTTTGTTGTTATTTGTGGCTATCTACAGCTTTTGATGGCATAAATTACTTTTCATTAGCCTCCAATTGATTAATTTTGTAATTAGAATAACCAGATATTTATTCTAAGAAGCAACACTGACCTTTTATAGTCTAAGGTTACTATATTATTTGATATTTTAATTGTAAATGAAGAATTTTTGGTAAACCCTCAAAGTAATTTGATTTAAATGACATATTGGATAATTCTGTTGCATTTCGACCCATTAAACACCGTGCAAGATTTTTTCAGCTAATCAATGCTTAAAGATCAATTTTTTCTCAGGACTTTAAAAAAGTAGAAATCAAAGAATCCAAAAAGAGCAATCTTGAAGGCGACGTCGAAATCGAAACGTCGGATTTTACACAGTTTAAAGAAGAACCAGTGACGAAATGTACCAACATGCAACAATTGGACGTCCATCAACGTCCCAGGAGAATAGCGGCTCAATACCGTTGCCCGAAATGTTTGAAAGCTTATATGGGCAAAACGAAAATGATACAACACATAAAAAAATATCCCGATCACGGACCGTTGCCGCAAAAAGAAAACAGTAGCGTTAATTTCGAGGTGTGGAATTACTTAGTGGATATTACTCAAAAATGTTCGACTGCACAGCGGGGTATCAAATTTTGTGAAGAGTTAACCAATTTGCTGCATAACGTTTTATTATTAACCAGTGCTCTTTTTAAAAAAGTGGAAGAGAACAAAAATTTCGTCGAAGTAGACAAAGTTTTGGGTGAGTTTTTACTTATAACAATCTATTCAAGCGAATAATAACTAGGTTAGGTTTTGTAACCTCAATCTAGATCAGTAGATTCCCAAAGTGGTCCAGCTGCAACCCCAGGAAGCTCTACAACACGGATGTATTTGAATTTCTACAGTTATATTTGATTTTTTGGTAAAATTCCAAACTTATTGTGTTCCCCTTATTATCGACGTTTGGAAACTAGTTAACAGATGCTAATAAATCTTCTTTCAGGAAACGCTATTGGCTTAACTCCTGGATTCTACACTTTCAATGACAGTGAATTATATAAAGACGTGACTGTTTTAAAGCTAATCACTACCACGGACTTTTTCAAACCAGTACATTTATCGAATACAGGTAAAGATAAAATCGAAAGTTCAGTAGTGGAGACACAAACCAGTGCTGTGAAAAAGGAAATCAACATACACAGTGAAACGAAAAATAATGTGTACTTCAATTCCCAGGAGGATTTGAGAAAATCCCCCGCGCCTCGTATTCATTTAGACTTGGAAGATATGAAAGAGAAAATAATTCCCATGGAATCAGATCCGGCGCCTACGAGGGATAAATCGACAAAAGATGGCGTGGATAATATATCGAAAAGTTTGGAAGACGTTTACTTTACGGCCGAGGACGATTTGAGGAAACCACAGACTTTTTGTATACCGGAAATGGAACATAAAATTAATACTAATTTAGAAGATAAAGACGAAATAACTCAAATCGATTCCGAATTATTGTCCGATCATTCTCTGTTGCATTTGTCGAATATTAGGAGTACCGTTGATGATTTAATGCTAACTACTGTCGATCCCGGTGGGACTCTTCTGGATAATTTGACTAATTCCGATGAAGTCATGAATGTCGATCAATTCGTTAACGAGAGATTCAAAAAAATTACCGAACCCGATATGGAATTAACGACGCCATCGTTGAATTTAGAATTACCCGGTTTGGATTTGTTCCAGTTTCACACCACGTAATAATTTTTTTTTCTTATATACGTTTTTATAAAATTGTACATTAATTTAAGAATAATCATTTGGAAATTAAAATTAGACTGATTGAATAATTTTTGTTGTTTTTTTTTAAATTACCACCGTATTTTACGAAATTACCCCGTATATAAAATGATCACATGACTATAAAATGACAAAATATAGAATTTAAAGTTACCTACAAATTATTTAATGTATTTAACAGGTAACTATATTGCCATTTACACTTTTAATTTACATCTTGTCCGATAGATGGCAGGGTAACCAAATAGTAAAAGAATACGTAATTATCATTTCTGTACATAATTTATAATGATATATCATTGTATTAATGATTTTAACAAGCTTATTACGATTTTAAATACGAAAAACTGATAAAATAAAATTTTCGATTACATTAACATGTAGAGCCGTTTATTTATCACCTACACGTACCCTTTCAATAATTTTATAGTTACCTTCCTTATCATCTAATCCGGTAATATCTGACATTATTTTTAATTTACACATCGTTCAATAGAGGGCAGTAACGTCAAATAATACAGAAAACTTTTTAAATAATTTTATAGTTACCTTTCTTATCATCTAATCCAGGTAACAGGTGATTTTCATCAATAGAAAGTTTGTAATCACATTATATAAGGCTGTTCGGAAACTATAACACGAGTTCGGGTAGATCACTGATCAGATGATTGCGGATCCTAGCACAGAACGAGACTTAGATAACAATTTCCGAACGTCGAAACCATAGACAAATGAAACAATCCGTCAGCTGAACGAAATCAACCCACAGAACATTTAATTTATATTAGGTTTCAACTTTCTAATCAGAATGATTCAATGATATAACTTCATGGTGGTATATATGACAGATATATAATCATATACAGATTGTCTTTGTTAAAATAACGATTATTACGTGGCCTGTATTTTTGAGTGTGAATAATCAAATAAAACAAATTATTTTCACTTTCAAGCATTCGTTTATTTCAATTTAAACAATTATATCAAATGATAACAATACAGCATTGGTCTAATAACTAACAGTAAATAATATTTGTAACGGAATTTAGTGTTTTAAAATAGGCCATCTAAGGTAGCAAAAAAAACCTTCAAGATGAATCATATACAATTAATTTCAATATTTATTTAATGAAAATAATGAGAATCAAATAAATTCAAATGTACCTTACAAACAGACGCCATTATAGTTTGTACAGCAATGACATTATTGATTTTTCGGGTAAAGGCGTCGAAACATCATTTAAAAATTTTTATTAACGTATTATGTGTTTTTATTCTCAAATTACGATTGAATATTTTTACATATCTTAATAAATAATAACCGTGAAACGAGGATTTACGAATGCTGTTGACGTCACAATCGACCGCCACAACAACTGGAAGTGCAATTGGACAGGACCGACGTGGCCGTAAATTATATCGACGAAATTTTGTTTTTGTTATAATTTAATTATTTCGTTGTCTATAACTAACCGTGGATATTTTGTTATTACATATACGGGGGTTGTTCGTTTTAAATCTTATAAATCAATGATTCACCTCGAAAGTTCAAGATAATACTGATGAAATGAATAGAATTATTGTACTACATTGGTTTCGATCTAATATTATTTAAAATCTATAAAATTATTCGCCTACCTATTCTAATCTTAAATTTAAGAGCATTATCTATATAATATAATATTTTTTTTGTTCATAAATTGTTTTAGAAAATAAAAATTTCGTATTAAATTGAACCGAAGCCTAATGTTAGACATAATTTATTTCGCTGTTACTTTTAGGCTCTCAAAACATACAAATATTAGGAATGTATCATTACACTTTATCTAATTGGTTTTACGATAAAACCACGGAAGATATTTACAAGCCAAAAGTTGTCGATCTAAAGATGATTCTTTCCTAAAAAAAAATATATATATATACAGGGAGCGAAATAAAAACTTCGTTCATATGCATCGTGTTTTAGTCGACGGGAATCCAGAGGCGGCTTACGCCAAGCGGTAAATTTAATATCGAAATTGCAAAAATTAATTTTTTATGTGGAATCTATCAGGTAGAAGGTTTTTGGTTTTTCCCAAAATCAGGTATATCAAAAAGGATTAATTTAACCTATTCGGATATGTTACTTGGAATTTCCGGGGTCAGTTGTCGGTCAGTCGGTGTAATTATCGGTGTAGTGGTAGTATACAGTGTGTTTGAAACGAGTATCACTAATTTTTTCAGAAATTCCATCTCAATAATTTTCCTCGTTCGTTTTAACGTAATATATTCAAACTTGACGGTACAGAAATCATCTTTAGATACCTCAACTCGTATATGAAAGCATTTTCCAACTATATTATACAATAAAAAGCTTGAATTATAAATATGATATGTTATTATATATTTTTCGTTTGGAGCCAGAAGTGGAAGTTGCATCGATTTTATTGGCTATAAATTTAAATCGAAATAAGATTCTATACAGCGTGTCGTAATAATAAAACGTAAAAAAATATTTGAAAATTCTAGAATTAGTCCGGTCAAATTAGACATTGTAGATAAAAAAATTCTTACACTCCTAAATAATCGTTGATACCTTGGGTTTGTCATTATAAAGAAGTTCCTAGAAGTCCTCAACCATTTCATGGGTGTCATTGAAGTCAAATGTCAAAATTTTCGGTTTTTTGGATTTTTCTTCCGAATGGTAAATTTTATCAAAACAATACATCAGACATAAATTGTAGATCATAAAATTATCTACAAAAACATCCCCTGTACTTTTTTTGCTAAAAATCATCATTTCGAAGATATGGCGATTTTAAAAAATGTTTTTGTTAAAATTTCGATTATTGACCTTGAGTAATATTTTTAGCACACATAGAATGCATAAAAACTTATTTGTGTACCCAAATCGAGACTCTTGCAAGACGGACTCGTGATTAAAATTCAGTTTTGTGAAAAATTTTTTCATGCGAAATATCTATTTCGACCGGACTAAATTCTTAATTTATAGAATACCGAGAGAAAATTCGCATAATGAAGTATTTTAAACACCCTGTATCTCATAAACTAACAATTTTAAAAAACCAAAATGAAGTTTTTGAAATATTTTTTAACGATTCTTCTATTCAATGTAGATATTTAAAGACACCCTGTATAAATGTATTACTTGTCCTAATGAGAATAGCTCTCGGTTATATATTGGATACATATATAAAAAAAATAAATCTATTTCAATATTGAATTTATAAACAACTTTATCTCTGCTATTGAACTAGACGTCAAAGTTTTTAGGTTACATTTCAATAAATGCATCATTGTTGCCATTAATTCGGCGCAGTTGTTTTCATGGAAAATTCCACGAAATCTACAATTCAAATCCTCTCAAATACTGACTTGATCGTTAAATATATTTTCCGACGAAATACTTAATCATAATTAGAACTAATACTTCGAATAATATTATTGAATACACATCTATTACAAATCCAACAAATCGACGAAAATAGACAACACCGCACGAGATTTTATTATTTGAGCATAGGTTGACCGGAACGTGACGTCACGGCCGTCATATTGTTCACATTCCAAATAAAGTTTGTGTGTGTTATGTAAAAAGTGTTTAATTGATTGTGTTTTGTACCAGAAGGTATTTTTTGCGAAATTTATCAAAGAAAATCCGAAAAAATCAGACTAACGACATACTTTGTTTGGAAATTGGTCATTGACCTGCGCTAACAATGGCGGTGTGTGACGTCAACATTCCCGTAGACTGTTGAAACAAAATTTACAGAGACGTACTTACTAATATTTGTTTAGTTAATTTATCATTAATTACTATAAAATTCACTTTATTCATTTTTGAATGATTCCTAATCGAATTTTCTATTTTTATATATTAATAGTCCAGTTAAATTAGACATAAGAGAGTATGAAAAGACGCATGGAGCTAAAAATTGGTATGAATGAATACTATTAACGATTCCGTATATGGAGAAATTTTTATTATAAGTTTATGGTCTCAAAAATGAGTTTTTCGCGTTTTTTTTTTGGAAAAACCAGTAAATTTTATCGGAAAAATAGATAAGACAAAAATTGTGGATCGTATAGTTCTATAAAGAATGTTTCAATACTTTTTTTTCTAGGTGCCACCGTTTTTGAGATACGGGGTTTTTAAAAGTTGAAATTCTAATAATAAATAAACGTTTTTCGGTTATAATTGGCACTATTGAAAACAGAACGATCAAAATCAGTATTTTTTTTTGCCTTTTAACTGTTTCCTTCTTACCAAAATATATGGCACACATTTCCGGTTGAAAATAAACTACAATGGTTTGAAATACATATACAAAGTGCTATATAAATTTGTTTTACACTATCATTTATTCTACTCGATGATTTTTTTTTCTTATTACGCTTTACTACAATATAATCAATTTGAAAAATTATCTAGCGTATCCTGCTAGAACAACATTGGTCAAATAGGTACAATTTTTCAAGATTTGTCATTCGATAACTTATTTCTAAGAAAAAATCGAGTGATCCGATAAACTAAATTCATATAAATATTTAATCGAACCTAACGATGAATTTATTAACAATATGGTGTGAAAAATAGGCCGATATATATTTAAATGACGAGGCTTTTTGGAAACTACGATCCTGGATCAGGTAGTTCAGGTAACTCCAAAGATATTTCTGTTTTTTTACAAATTTAAAGCTCAACCAAAAAAAAACTAACCAAAAATCATCTACTCCATTACATATGGAATAGTTGGAATGCTAATTGAGAATCTTCAGCGTTTAGAAGACGGATTAACTAAGCATGAGGTACATCAATTGAGATGTGAAGCAGTTTCTTTGAAACAAGATTTTGCAAAACAGTTTTTGCGTGATATAAGAACATAGAAGAAAAGTACTGATCTTGAACCTGATTCCTAAACTTGCTATGCCTAGTTGGCTGGCTCAAAATCAGTCAAATTTCCGGTTTTATTCAATTATAAATAGTGTTTATTGTCTTAAATCAATTCAATATCTAAATATTGTAGTAAATTTTTTTAATTTAGAAGCATAAAAATATATAGTACACAAGTTGAGAGGTTATAACTTGAATATTTTTATTTTATTGAATTTTTTAACTCAGCAGATTAATTTATCGAGTCATATAATTGAAATTAAACTAATTATGGAATAAAATATTGAAATTTTATAACACGTACCAATGCAATTAACTTAAAACTCACAAAACCACACAGAAGACTGGCGGGAAGTTAGTTCTAGTTCATTTTCACTATTCACTTAGTTATAAACAATTTTCAACGATGTATTTCGAATTTTTATAACACTACAAATCATTTAACACATTTATATAGTTATATTTGATTATTTTTCCGAAAATTTATGTAATTTTTAACATACACTATTAACTGATTATCTTTTGTCTACTTATGAGTTAATGAAGTTTTTGACGGGGGTTCGATCAAGTAACCATAGCAACACGATTCTAATTGGTCAATATCGATCACATGCGTTAAAAATCGATTGCAATGGCTGACGCGGTACGAATCAGACGATCAGGGTCGGCTCAAGGAATATAACTTGATAAGATTAAAATTATATTTTGTCGGATTGGAATCGTAAAAATAATAATTTATTGGATCACTCGTTAGATAATTACTTAACTACAAAAATAGTGGGACAAAAAAGTTCTGTGAAAAATAATTAAGAAAAATACAAAATACGGCAAGCATAATAATTAAAAAAAAAGGATATTTATCTCATAATAAACAAAAGTTAAATAGTAGTTATTGAAATAATCATCGTATTTATAAAAATAAACATTTTTTGTCCCATTTCACACTATAATTAACATGTTAGTATATTTGGAGTTGTCGTATAATTATTGAGATAACTCCGATCGCTAAGGGCATGGTTACACGATGCGAAACCGTTATACCAGTTGACCACGCTTTATGTTACTGAATCATGTGAGAAAATGCGAGTAGGACAAGATTTTTGGTTTTCCTATCACGTCGTAAGCAATTACTTCTTGCAGTATCTGTCTATTTATATCCAATATTATCATCTAATACAGTAGAAACCGTGTAAACAGGCCTTAACATTTAAATCAACAAGGTGCTAGTTTTATATTTCCGTTTATGTTATTAAGATATTGTTAATAATTTACAAATGTTGCATATATACATTAAATATCAATTTGAACGGTCTAAATTGATGAAATCAATTGAATTTTATCAATATTTCTATAAAACGTGGCGACTAGTAGGATAATTGGTATATAAAATTAAATAATGTCAAGCCAATAATCTGTCTATAACAATGATATATTGTCATTTTTTTCTCCGACACATTTATTCATTTTTTGCTAAAATAGCAATTCAGCTATCAGGTATTTCGATTATTTTGACGAACCACACACAACACAATACCAATTAGAATGATAACAATTAAAAATAAAAATAAAATAAATAAAAAATTTTACGAGAATTTTGTTTCCTTGAACCCAATCCTGTAAACCACCACTTCATTTCATTGTCTGTTCGTATATAATTCGATGGTATTGAAATAATTAAATTTAGAGTCATCAGCATATGATTATACGTCGTTGAAAACATCGTTAATATTTGGCAACGCTACTAATTTAGTAACTCTCGCGGCTGCGTTATAGAAAAGAAATTTTGATAAAGTTAATGGTTTTTAAGATAATTGATAAAAAATAATTCATGACGCAGAGAGACTGATGCAACGCATTAGACAGAGAGAGACGGCGATACTCAAAGATAAACGACGTATACTTTGAAAAGAATGGATGAAAAGTACCCAAATTTGAGACTTTTCTAACCTTCAAAAATTCATATCTCTAAAAATATTAACGGCTACATAAAATTACATCATCAGTAGAGTAATTTGCGTAAAAAATTTGGGATGAAATAGTTTTCGATACTCATGCGCAGATTCCTCCTGGACATTTCTTTCTATATTTAAAATTGCTATCATTGTTAAGACAGACAGGAAATTATCAAAATAATATCTAGATACGCTATGTTGTCAAATTTGAGTACACTTACGCTATACAATATTAAATGTAAAATCCTAATTTTAGGTTGTATTTGCACCATCATATGGATATGTATTAGTAGAACGCGGTGGGGATGACATACATTCAATAAGAAATAACGAGTTTCGTATATTTCAACGATTGGATACAACCGCAATTATTTCAAATTGTGGATGATTTAATTGAATTAAAATGCATCCTCGTATTTTCTTTATATTTGCGCTAAAAATCTTCACGTGAAATTTGAGACGATTCATTTGAGGTCATGACAGGTCATTAACATCGCGTAAAGGCAATAAACACAGTGATGCCAAACCTTCAATTTTTTTCCCTAAACTTATTTTAGAATATCCTTAATTTCTACTAAAAACTCAAAACGTTATAAAATTTTCAATAAACCTATGATGATTTTTAATATTTATTAATGGAATTATAAAAATTATGGAATATTTGTATTTGAAATGATTATTTTTAGACTATTATTTTGAGCTAGTATTTGCTTTGAGCTTGTTCAATTAAACGAATAAATTCTTATTTAAGAAATTATAAATTTTCTTACCATAAAATAACAAAAGAAATACCCTTACAAATACTTTTTTCTAAATATAGAGAAAAAACTTCTATCTTGGCAACATTGTAAGTGTCTGTAGTGTTTTCAATATGGAAAAAGATTTTCAATATCTTCCGTCATTATGTTTTTTATCCGTCATTTATTTTCTGAATTTCGAAATAAAGTATCTATATTTGATATGATTCATGTTAGATACAATAAAAAACGTTTGGATATTCGGGATTGTTGGTATGCAGCTGCGGATTACATAAAAGATTATGTCAAACGTTACGTTCAACGTGACGATAGCACACGCTTTCAATACAAATTTCAGTTGGTAGGCCCGAATTTTTCCTATGACATTCTTTCAACTTGAAATATTCATGTTTCCATTTGTTGAAATTTCACAAACTCGAAATTGAGGTGGGAAAATTTTCGTTGAAAGCTTGAAAGCTCAATACGCTAAAACTATAACAGAGGCACTAGGGAACTATAAACTATACTATCCCTTAGATGTAAGAAATTTTCGTCAATCTATTAGCATACAACGCAAAATTATTATAAATATTTTGGTCTAGTTTTGCAAACTTCAAAAAATAGGTATCATTATAATTTCACAAAAAATTTTATTCGAGGTAAAAAATTCAAATTTAGTTAATTTAGTCTACATTGTGCCCCGTATACATTCAATTAAGTAAAAACAAGAAATTATTGTTACACATTAATCAGTTGCTAATTCCCTTTATCCGTAACCTTAAGCACAGCGTCTATGACAGTCGGCCATCTTTTTGTTTTTGTATGTGTCTACAAGGATGATTGTTTTTGCAAACAGCTGACTTTTCATAGTTATTATTCTAAAGGTTTTAAAATATTAGAATTATGATTCACTTTTTGATAATAATACAAAATAGTAAATTAAAATTTTTGTGGCGATGAATAAAATTTTTTGTTTTTTCAACATATAAATAACCATAAAAGCTTCAATCAAAACAACAAAATTGATACTGATTACTGAAAAATAAAAACAATTCCTTATCGTTCACAATTATTATATCTCCAAGTAAGATATGTCCAATTAAGTCATAAATGTTTTAATGCCCCTGAGATCTAGTACGAGACGCGTTAAATAACTTTTATAGAACGTAGGCCACTGAAAACAGTCCTCAATTATTCATCACAACATTAGCAGGAACATGAAAATATCGTTAAATTCGAAATTATTCAGTTAATGACATACTGTATAATATAAAAACAAAATATCTTCTATAGACAAGAATATACACAAATACGTGTAGTTGGTTGCCTCGATTCGAAATTTATTAGAACTTTTTGTAAACTATGAACCTGGATCAGATAGATATCACCAATCAACTGATTCCGGAATCGTAGCGAACTTTTATGAAATCACCGAACGGTATTCAGACCACAAATCTAAGCAACAATAAATTTAAAAGAAAATTCACAGACATCAGCTGATCACTTTCAGAGATTAGCACAAAAGATAGGATCTATCACATCAGTAAGATTTATTCAGATCTACAACAAAAGTGATCCGAATTATTCTTCGAACAATCAGATTATGATCGGGTTAACCTGATCTATCCATAGATTAAGAAAAGCACTAAATTCTATGGAAAGAATGAAAACTTCTCATGTATTATTTGACAGTAATGTCGAAATGAAATTAGGTTAGTTTTTGGTTGTGATGAGTTAAAGCTTTTAAAAACAAGGTAAGATATGATGATAAATTATATAATTCGTTAATTAATAGTGTGATATACACCGACGACGAGCATGAACATTTATTTTGAATACCCCCGAAACAATCCAAAGTTTATATTATTTATTGGAGTCGAAAGTACCAAACTTTATTATAAAAAGTATTCGTAAGCATTTATTTTTATTCTAAGTGTTTTACATATAAAGTATTACGATTGTTTACTTTGTGCACAATCATACAAGTCACTAAAAAGTGAAAGTATTGTTTTTATTTTTCAATAATCT
Source organism: Diorhabda carinulata (assembly GCF_026250575.1). Classification (NCBI taxonomy): domain Eukaryota; kingdom Metazoa; phylum Arthropoda; class Insecta; order Coleoptera; family Chrysomelidae; genus Diorhabda; species Diorhabda carinulata. The sequence continues at coordinate 23,622,225 of NC_079468.1, forward strand.
AATATTTCGATTCTTCTAATTCCATTCTTGGCCTGCTACAAAAATATTTTTCTTATCGACATTTCGTGACGAGGTAGAAACCTCAACCTAACTGTAAACCTTGTCCTCCATGTTATTTATCGGTTTTCTACCGTTTTATTGACTCTATATATTTAGCGAAAAAGCGAAATTCTATGCCGTTTAGTTCGTAATTTTTGTCGGTGATTCGAAGCTTTAAGACTGTTGCAAGGTTTCCCATCTCAATTCAATTATAACTAGCAGGAAGAAGGATACTATCAGGTACCGCGAACTGGCAATTGAGATTCCTAAGTTTGTACAATCCTTGCTGGATTGTGTATTTTGGAGTTCGGCTGAAACGATAAAATATTCATTATGCTCATCTACCACCACAGTGTCATATCCACGTGTCCAATAAAATATCTTATTCAACATATGATATTTATTCCACTACATGTTAAGTTTTATACAGATTGTCTCCGATTTAAGTTCAAATGAATATTTCCTTTTGATATTAAGTTCTGTACACTTAAAGTATGCCTTGATTCCTTATAATGATTGTTAAGGGTATAATGCTCCCATTTTATTCACACTTTATGATACTTAATTAGTGTAACAGGGAAAGTTAGTGTAGATAATTGTTTGTGTTCCGAAGGAATCAAGTTTTTTAAATAAATATACAAGATTTTGATCAATATTTCACCAAATTAACAAATTTCAAGTGGATATATCAAATTATTGTCAAATTGTGGTAAAATTATTTCATTTACACTTTGTAATAAGCTAAAATCGTCCAATTTCAAAAATACCTAACCTCAAATTATTTTATTGATTTTATTCATACTCTAATAAACGTGGATTTATTAGTAATTCAGTTACAAAGACTGGCAGTAAAAGGAAAGTGGTAAAAATATCTATTACCATCAACGTCTAAAGAAAATTCTCAATTCGCTCTCTTGAAAACGGTAAATATCACTTTCCGATTCTTCCAAAATTATTAAAACTTGTAAAAGAATCAAAAAAGCACCAAAAACAGCAAAGAGAATAAAGAATCTTGCCTAAATCGTTTTGAACTTAGTCCTTTAAGATATCTAGCCACTTTCTCGGCCAATACAATGTAGTCAATGTAATTGTATGAGCTAACGACACATATTTCTGTGTTGTAGAAAAAAGAAGAATTTTATGTCATAACAGGTTAGTTCAGTTTGTCATAATTCCTTTACATTCATGTTATGTCTAAAAATCTGTGTGAAGGTGACTAAATCTGTTTAAGATTAGAGCAACAGATACAAAATTACAATTTTTGTATAAAAATCAATTGAATTCTGAAATAAGTAATGTGAAACTATTTAATGGAAATAACTATTGTAATATTATTGAAAAATATATTTCATTGATAGAAGGCAAACGGCAAAGGAATAGTAGCCACTGCGTTAATTGACATTTCAACATTTTAATTAATTTCTTTTGATTATTTAGTTTAAAGTCAATTTGATTTTTGGAGGTTAAAATCTTGTTTTAAATAAAAATATTTTGATAAACTGTACTTTTGATATTGCCTTTTTTTGGATATAGTTATTAATATTTTGATGACATTGAAGTGAATCTGTCACCATGTACAAAGTGTTTCCCTTTCTATATTATAGAAAGGTAGGCAAATTCTTAACGCGGTCGGTCACCAGCCAATCAGCGCTTTACGCGCGTAAAGCGTGAAGTGGAAGGTGTAGGGTATAAAACCAGCCATATTAGGCGGCCATAGACAGTCCATCAACAATCGTGGTATAGAGCAATTCATTCCGATGTTCGCCGCCATTTTCGAGTTAAGTTAGTCCGGCACAATTATAAATAAACTTCTAATTAAAACTTATTGTTTTGTGTGAAATATAAGTGTTGTGGTGTAAAGTGAAATTAAATGAATCATTGCCTAAAATAAAGTCGGCGTTGAACCAGCACATGCGCATTATAAGAATAAAAACGTACCAGTATACAGGTATTAGCAATTACTTACTTTAGGAACAAACTTTAGGTATTAATACCTTATTGCAATAAAAGTTGGATCAAAAATAAAACAAATTGTAAATTATGAATTTTATTGAAACAATATACGAGGGAGACAAAAAAAACAAAAAAATAGAATAAATGTTAAAATATAAAAAATAAACATCAAATTCACATGACAGGGTTTTTTGACTCGCTAGTTTGTAAATTTCGAAATTGGTAAGTAAACAAAATGGAGTCGAAATCCCCTTTCATGTTTCAAACAAAAACAAACGATACAAAAATTTCAATACATGATTAAAAAATATATAAAATAAAAAAAATATAATGGCCGCTTCCGGTATCTCCGGAAGTAAATCGTTTTTACCGCATCTTTGCAACGTTGCCAGTTCAATCAGATTTCTTTAAATATGAATATCTCCGAACAAAAGTGGGAATTATATTTTTTTTGTAGATTTTAGGGGGAAATTGTACCTGTATTTGAATAAAAACGATATTATTACACGATTTTCTTCTAAAATCAATAAAAAAACCTTTAATTTCCACTTTTGTTCCGAGATATTCGTATTAAAGGAAATCCGTTTGAACTGGCAACACTGCCTTAAAAAAAGAACCGACCAAATACATAGACAGTGAAATACACTGAGAAAAGTGTAATTTGGTATTAAAATCATCAAATTTCGACCAAAAAAAACCTTCAACGTTTCGGGGTAATAAAAATTTTAATTCACAATTGTTCCATTGAGACAACACTGGAATTGTGATTTCTTGGATACCCTATTTGGCAACAATGTACGAATTATTATTTAACGATGAATTATTTGGATTTACGCCATCGGATTTTAACAAATTCGTTTCCTTCGTGTTATTGCGACTTGAAATTACATTTTCAGTTATAATGACGTAATTTTCATCGACGGAATTTTTAGTTATAGCGTTATTATTAATATTATCAGTTTGATTATGCGTATAAAAACCCGTGTAGAAATCGTACTGCGCAGAAATCCGTTTCGTTTCGTTTATAAACTTACCCGTCATCTGCTGCAGCTGAGGAAGGTATTTTTTCCAAAAGGCACACTGCTTTAGCCTGGGCCCCCTACCGGTCGCAGTCGAATTCACGTCTAAAGTCAAATATTCTCTACCGTAAGTCGTGTGTAGAGGCCAAAAAGTTGGCGTCCACGCACCATTCGGACTCAAACTAGGATTACCTATAAGAATTAACGAGTATAATGAGCCTATCGACGTTTTAAACTCGTCCACGACACGAAGCCGGTCCTGTCCGAATTTTGGCATTCCGTTGTGACCGGACAGAACCGGCCTCGTGTCGGGGACGAGTTCGTATACAGTATACAACCCGGCAACGTTGTATTGACGTGATTTCGATATAGAGTCGAATAGAATGTCAAAAATAAACGTTAGAAGATTTGTAAATTGTTAAAATAGGTAATTTGGTACCTGTTTTTGCAAAATTAGCCCAATAACGCATAATTCTTTTACTGAGATCTACTTCTTGAGCAGTATAACTTCTAGTTGGATTCAGGGGTTCTCCAAAAACGTAGTTTATTTCATCGGCATGCATAACACCTATTCATAAAAAATATTTATCACAATATTGTAAATGTATGAATATTGAATGGTGGAAGCGGCAACGTAGCGTTCGATTTAGAGAAACCGCGGATTGAAATAAGAACGGCGTTGCCAGATTTCGATAGTTACATGAATTTATTCATCTTCGGATAGAAAACTTTGAATAATATAAAATTTCTTTATGTGAAAGGAAATATTTTAATTTCTGGCAACGCTGGAATGCTTTTATTTACATGTGAGGCAAGCACGCCCGATGACGTTTAGTTTACTCACCAAGGAGAATAATAAAATACACTGAGAAAACATGATTTGTATAAACGTTATCTAAATGTAGAGGTATCTACAGTATTTTGCACATAAATCAGTATTTTCTGTGATACAGGGGATGTACAAAAAATGTTCATTTTAAAATTTTTACAACACTGTATCTCGGTAACTACCGAACTGGATCTAGTATCAAATTGTAGATATTCAAGTCTACTATAATATAGTATAGAAGATATTTTTTGAAAAAACTTATAGTTTACGAGTTATTTTGAAAAAACTAAAAATATCTATTTTTAATACTGACCTGTCCATGACGGCCAGATCGGTTAAAAAAAACAAATTAATGAATTTCCACGACCCAAGGGGTACTTTACCATTATTTTTCACATAAATCAGCATTTTCTGTAATACAGAGGACGAACAAAAAATGTTCATTTTAAAATTTTTGAAATACTATCTCGGTAACTATCGAACTTACAGATTTGGATCTAGTATCAAATTGTAGATATTCAAGTCTACTTTAATATAGTATAGAGGATATTTTTCGAAAAAACGTTTAGTTTACGAGTTATACCAAAAAAACTGATTTAGCATACTGACCTGTCCACGAGGGCCAAGGGTTAGCGACACTCCTATGCTTGTAATAGTACATATACACATTATTACCAGTTTCCGCGTATCTATGCGCCAATTCGTTAACGTTACACGTAAACTGGTAATCGCCGACCATTTTGTCCAAAGCGTTTCGGTTGCTGACTGAATCTTCGGGGTTCAACCAATCGGTGTATTCGAATATGATCGCCTGTCTCGCGACGGCGTTCACGTAAGGATTTAGTTCGGTAACGGCACGCAAAAATTCCTGTCTATTAACGTAAACGTTCTCCTCGTTCCTGAACAATTCGGTCAAATAATATATGATGAAGTAATTGCCTTCTTCGGTGTTGGAACCCAACAGGATATTCGTTTTCTTGAAATTCTTGTTGGCCAACGCGCGGACGGGGTGTTCGTCCAAAAACGCCCCGTCTATAACTGGAACGAAAGGGAATTCGCATATCCCCAACGTACCCCATTCGTTGTTCACCAGCTCGACGGGGTCCTTCTTCTTTAGGCAATCGATTACGGAATTCAAATCGTCGCGATCGTGAGGACAACCGACCGCCTCCGCCAATCTGATCCCCCTTAAGACGCTCTCCTCCCTCGATATTATCGCCCAGGGCGCCGTGGGGCTGCCGCTTTGCATTATGGCCTGCGAAAATAAATTCCTCGAGAGCGGCGAAAGGAGATGCAACGACACCGACACCGCTCCGGCGGATTCGCCGAATAAGGTTATGTTATTGGGATTGCCGCCGAAAGTCGCGATGTTGTCCTTGATCCATTGCAGGGCCATCATTTGATCGAACATACCGGCGTTGCCGGGCACGTCCGACGTACCGAAATACAAGAAACCCAACGAAGCCAACCGGTATTGCATCGAACATAATATGACGTTCTCTTCGGATACCAAAATGTTGTGGTCGTACACGTCCAAAGTGTTGGTACCGGAATAAAAACCGCCGCCGAATACCCATACCATTACGGCCGCGTTCGTCGGTCTCGGTTTAGGTACCACCACGTTTATATATAAACAGTCCTCGCTTATTGGCGTGTTGGGGTTCCACATCGTGGCACCGGCGAAATTGCCGAACACCGTATCGATTATTTGTACGCAAGAATTCGGTTGTTCGGTCGTATTTAGAACGCCTTCCCATTTTTCTATAGGTCGCGGATGGCGGAATCTCAAATTCCCTAACGGTTTTTGATCGTACGGTATTCCCAACCAAGCGTCCACCTGCAAAAAAGTAAGTAATCTCATGCCGCCGGTATAAATATGGCAACGTATGCGAAAAAAAGAATTTCATCGAAAATTTCCGAATTCGCGGCTACCAAATCATCAACTTAATTCTTAAACACGGGCTCTGTTGACGACGCGCCGCGTTCCGATCGAACAACCGACGAAAATATGGAAAAAGCGCCGCCGGCGTTGGTCGAGCAACCGAACCAATCCGCAGGCTATCGGGAGATCTTCAAATATATCCGATCGCTTTTTACGACTAACGTGAGCGGACATCCGTTATTGCAATTGTCAAAATTGATGAATTAAAGTTTGAATTGATCTTTAATGCACCCTATTCGCCAGATTTGGACCACTCGGATTATTTTCTATTCGCAGATTTTGATAAATGGCTCGGTGGTCGAATATTCACCAACAATGAAGAGGTAATTTCGGCTATTTTGAGAAGCGTGACGATTGTTAGTATAAAAAAGATAGGGAAGGGAAAAGTTTATGGGGCTAAAATGAGTTTACGTTGAAAATTAAATAGATTTTACATCATACGTCGAAAGTACGTACCTTCGACCGAGGTATGAAGAAAAAATCGTGTACACTACACGAACCGAAAGCTGAATCTCGATCTCGAAAATTTAACTTCCATCCCTTGTAGTGTAATATACGATTTTTCAAAAATATTTGTTTCCTTTGTAGGATGAGTTACTTTTGGGACCACCCTCGTATAGTCCAACACAATTTTACCGATCGAAAAAAATTTTTTCAAATTCTAAATCGAGTTTTATCGTAATTATAGTTCGTTAAAATAAATTTTCATTCGATTAGGAGGTTTCGTATTCGATTTTCCGTAACGACCTGTATAAAAATGAAAATCCACATTGATCACACGTGGCGCAGTACGGCTCTGCCTATAAATACCAATATTTCAATTCCATAATAATCAGTTTTTACGTAGTAGTAAAATTTCACGAGAAAGAAATCAAAACGGCAACACCGCAATGTTCGAACTAACACCTGCGTCTAGATAAAATGAATCATAGACAAAAACATTTTCGATTTTAAAACGGTAAATATTTCGCCTTACCTTTTTACCAGTAGCCGAAGTAACTGTCATTCCTCTAATTTTCCCTTTTTTAGTTTCTATAACTAAAGGATCGTCTTCCGTTGAATCCCTTCTAGTAAAATCCCTTTTCTCATCGGTACCGTCCCTTCTAAACTCTTCGGAGTCTCTGTGCGGATCGAATGTGTCACGTGATATATGAAAAGCTTCGGCGTGTGGTTCCGAGGGATGATGTCGACCTCGATGAGGCGTCGGTTGACATGACGGGACAAGAAGACTTGTCAATATACAAATTGTCCAAGGAAGCATTATCGTTTATTATTTTAACCTGAGAATCAATTTGTAATAATTGATTTCATTGTTGGAATTTAATTATACATGCACTTACGAAACTAAATAACTGTCAGCAATGTAAATTCGATGGCGGCATTTCTTCTTCCACAGTTGTGTTTAATCTTGAACACTGGAAGGAGGATAAATAATTTTTCGAATTATAGAAATATTAAGAATAAAAAAAAACCTAATGAACAATATGGGATTATGAGATAACGAAATATTTATTTTAATATTATGATAAATTTAAATACGTGACAACACCGCAATCGTTCTAACATCGAACGCAGCTCTAGTTTGAATGGAAACGTGAAAGCTTCCCGCAAACTGAAAAGATTTATGGTTATTAAACGTATTAAAACTCACCATCAGGTTTTTATAACACGATAATTAATTTTTAACATATGTATGTATTCTAATTATTATATATATTTTATCATAAAACGGTCAAATGATATTGAAACATTATTAAATGTTTACGAGAATAGTCGAAAACATATTATATAAGACAAAGTAACCATCAAACTAGACGTAATTATAAACAATAGTCTGAGTTAGATTATTTTATTGTTTTTAAACGTATTTAGTTATTTTTCTAAAGGTTAAAGTTTATCATTGATTCAATTTATTTTTGTATCATAAGAATAAATTAACGTATTTGGTATTAATTTGAATATCAAATCAAATTATTTATTTTTTATTATATAACGTTTGAAGGCACACGACTCCTAGCTGTCATATAAGAATTTGACATTGACATTCGATGTATGAAAGCGAAATTGCCAAATATAAATTTCAGTCTAGTTTCTAATATATTTATTAGTATTTTCAGTATTTAGTGGCGTCTTAACTTCCATTTAAAATATTTATATTCTATTATTTTTAACGTTTAATTATGGTTCAATTCGTTATTATTATTGTATAATATATAACTGCAAAGATTTATAGTTGTTTTAGATAGGCAACGCTGTAAAGTGAAACCGAACGGGAGACCGCGAAACATTACTATTGTTTACATTCGTAGATTCCGCTTCTTTTTTTTTATTAGATAACGCGTTGACCAAATCCCTATTAACGTCGAGTATCTAGGGAATCTCCAATTTATAACGTTATCTTTGGGGATAGCACAATTAAACTATTTTACGAGTTGGCGTGTTTACGTCCAATCAACATGACTGAACAGTCGCACTCCGTGCCACTCGTTGCCCGGCTACAGCCCGACCTTGACGCAATGAAGTATGGTGGACTAAAACCGCGATGTTGTCATATTGTCTGCTTAGGCAGAAAAAAAAAAGATAACCACTATAATGATTATAGGAAGTCGATTTTATCGAAATTTTTTCATATTGAACTGCGTATTTTATGTTGATGTAGGGCTATATCGTTTTCTCAATAATACCAGCTGTATTATCTGGATAATACCATAAACTTACCGCAATTATATTGGTTACCACATTTCGTTTTAGAGCATTCTGGAACAACGAATTCTCTGCAAAAGATTTCAGGTGGAATTTTTTCACGTTAAGTAGAAACTGCATAAGACCTGAATTGAAAAAATTTAAATTAATGGTCTACATATACGAGGGGCGTCGAAGTTTGTGACTATAAATTTTGCGTTACCTTTTTTTACTTTCTAATTAAATGAATCTTCGTATTTTTTTATTGCACCCCGTATATCTAGTCGAAGAAAGAAATGCTTTCAGTTATGGATTCAACATTGGAAGACGTACTCTAAATTTTGCGTTACCTTTCTAATTAAATAACTCCTCAAATTTTTTATTACACCCTGTAAATAAAGTCGCAGAAAAGGATAAAGAAAGAAATGCTTTCAGTTATGGATGCATCATTCGGATACCTACTCTAATTTTTACGTTACCTTTTTTCATTTATTTAAATAACTCCTCAATTTTTTTATTGCACCTCGTATGTCTATTAGCACTACTGCAATGTGTAGCAGAAAGCCAAACCAAAAGACGTCTTGCAGAAAGGTTTTTAGTTATAGATTCAACATTGGGACGCGTATTCTAAATTTTGCGTTACCTTTTTTTGCTTTTTAATTAAATAAATCTTCCTATTTTTCTATTACACCCCGTATATCTAGTCGCAGAAAACTAAACCCAAGGACTTCTTCCAGAAAGGCTTTTAGTGATAGATTCAACATTGGGACACGTACTTTAAATTTTGAGTTACCTTTTTTTGCTTTTTAATTAAATAAATCTTTCTATTTTATTACACCCCGTATATCTAGTCGCACAAAGCAATACCGAAAGAAATGCTTTCAGTTATGGCCGCAACATTGGAATACGCACTCTAAATTTTGCGTTACCTTTTTTTTTTCTTTCAATAACTCTTCAATTTTCTTTATTACATCCTGTATATCAGATATGGATATAACGTTAGGATACATACTTCAAATTTTACGTTACCATTCTTTCCTTCTCTTTTTAATAAACTAATTCATCGTATTTTTTCATTTTACCTCGTATATCTATCAACGAACTTATCTGTTTCCCCTGTTCAGTTTACATATTTTTGCATATATTTCAGTCTCTACCTGTATTCGTTTATGACGCAATAAAGCACATCAACCCTTCGTTCAATTCTACTTAATGCAGATCGTTGTCAGTTGCCAGATATTTATGCAACCCGGTGACCCACTGACCTTTGATATTTTCACTAATGCAGTTAAAAGTTTTTTGAATATTGTGGCATCGATGGAAACGAAGTTCAACTGTTTGTCTATGTCTGTACGATCGTCTTCGATTCAATACGTACATAGATAAAAGTTTTGAATATCAAATTCAAACTTTATTAAAAAAATTCAATCACTCAAAATATTTATTTCATCATGAGTGTAATGTAGAAAAACACATTACAATAATTCAAAAACAAATATATTTGACATGAATTATACAATAATTTCATCATTTCCAAAATGTATATTACGTATTATACATTGTTGTAATGTGTATTGCCTAACTATTATATCCCGTATATCTTTTTTGACGTAAATAAATTATGTAGGTTACGTGGGACGTCAAACTTGCTTATTGCTTTAATTCAATCAAATAAATGATCAATAATAGAATGTTCCAGTGTTTTATTGGTAATAATACATGGAATATAATAAAATTATTATCTAAACACATCAATAAAACACTCATAATGATATGTATTTGTTTAGAAAATACGAAAGTAGGCAATATTTTAAACATGTCGTTGTTTAAATGGTTGCATAATTTAGTGGTAAACTAGTGATATGCAAGATTTTGTAGTTAAAGCGTAATTTATAAAAATGAGAAATAATTAACTATTTTCAATCAAATTCGACAAAAACTCGTAAAATAGTATGAATGTTCATCAAAAGTATTGGTAGACGTTACTCAATTATACCTAAAATTGAGTTTTACTCAATATTATATTATCAGCTAATATGCCACGTCAGAGCCACGAAATTAAAATGAAACACAATAACGGTCGTAAAAGCAATTTCTTTGAACTTCTAGAAGAGTGATTCGTGTCAAGACGTAAATTCAAAAATTTATTTTACGATGTTATTAAAAATAATCGTTACAATACATTGTGATCAATAAAATACTATTAAAAACAAGGTAACCTCAAATTTGATTTAAAACGTGTTTATCGTAACTCATAAAATGTATATATGCAAATATATTATACAGTATGGAACACCGAATAAATGAATGAGGGCTTGTTCGCAAAAAATGGTACGACACGTCATATTGTGTTTTCAAATTATACAGGGTTATACATTTGACAGTGACAAATATAATTTTTCTTATTTCAAGTGCAACTTATTGTATATTATATATTTTTTTGATTATTCGGGAAATTTATATATGCAAATTAACTATACAGTATCGAACATCGAAATTGAGTTAATTCGTTCATAAATAAATGACTAATTGTTATAAAAAAAGCTTCGATAAGTCAATTTGTATTTTCGAATCATACAGGGTTATACATTTGACAGTGACAAATATAATTTTTCTTATTTTAAGTGCAACTTATTGTATATTATTCATTTTTTTGATTATTCGGGAAATTTCTATATTCAAATTAACTATACAGTATGGAACATCGAAATTGAGTTAATTCGTTCATAAATAAATGACTAATTGTTATAAAAAAAGCTTCTATAAGTCAATTTGTATTTTCGAATTATACAGGGTTATACATTTGACAGTGACAAATATAATTTTTCTTATTTTATGTGAAACTCACTGTATATTATTTATTTTTTTGATTATTCGGGAAATTTCTATATTCAAATTAACTATACAGTATGGAACATCGAAATTGAGTTAATTCGTTCATAAATAAATGACTAATTGTTATAAAAAAAGCTTCGATAAGTCAATTTGTATTTTCGAATCATACAGGGTTATACATTTGACAGTGACAAATATAATTTTTCTTATTTTAAGTGCAACTTATTGTATATTATTTATTTTTTTGATTATTCGGGAAATTTCTATATTCAAATTAACTATACAGTATGGAACATCGAAATTGAGTTAATTCGTTCATAAATAAATGACTAATTGTTATAAAAAAAGCTTCGATAAGTCAATTTGTATTTTCGAATTATACAGGGTTATACATTTGACAGTGACAAATATAATTTTTCTTATTTTATGTGAAACTCACTGTATATTATTTATTTTTTTGATTATTCGGGAAATTTCTATATTCAAATTAACTATACAGTATGGAACATCGAAATTGAGTTAATTCGTTCATAAATAAATGACTAATTGTTATAAAAAAAGCTTCGATAAGTCAATTTGTATTTTCGAATTATACAGGGTTATACATTTGACAGTGACAAATATAATTTTTTTTATTTTGAGTGCAACTCACTATATATTATTTATCTTTTGAATTAAATTGAAGGAATCGCTTTTTCATCCACCGTATAATCCACATCTAGCCCTCAGTAACTACTAATTTCAAAAAAATGCTTCAGATCAAATAAAAAAATTTTTTATTTTTAATTAGTTACACGAAAATTCATCATTCTACTGATTAGTTTATTAAATTCTAAACATTTATCCATATACGTAAATGATAAAAAGAGTTGTATCAGATATAAAGAATATATTTGAAGTTTGGCAACATCGGAACACGTACGTCTTGTAAGGCCGACTGGGTTCCTTTTATAGTTTGCGCATCTCGCGAGTTTTGTTTCGTTTGGACGATTGGATTTAATTCGATTTTGTTTCTCTCCATTTTTCTTTCCGCCGACGCGAAGCACGAAATATTTTTTTCGGTTTCAATACTTGTACTACACTTTTAAATAATCCGGTGCGTCAGTACACATTTTTTTTTAATATAATCCGACGATTTTTTTCATAATTTTCCTGTACATTCGAGTGGCGAGATCAAAATTAGGTCACAACCTCCATATAAAAATCAATGAATTAATTATTGGCTATGATTTTGCTAATACGATCGGACCGGTTGATTAAAACGTAAATAGTGGAAGGGACGTCTGGATATATCCATGAATTATTAAAAATACCTTTCCACTCTATACCCCAGTAAATGTAAATTCAATATTTCACAATCGATAACAATTATTGAAAATTCAAATCAAAATACAAGGTGACCAGAAACGACACCGAGCAATTTACTTTTCAAATACTTTACATTTCGAAATGAGTCCTTAGGCCGGCCCTGTCCGAATTTTTAAATTCGGCGAATTCGCGCCTTACATGTTTCCACTAAAATAGTATAAATAAAAAACGTTACATCATGAAGAAATTTTCATAAAAATATATAATTATCATAGTTGAATAATTTGATGTAGGCATTAACAATTTCTAAATAACACGAAATAAGTAAAAAATCAAAGTTGAAACATCTTAAGATTATATAATATATAATCTACTGAATGATTAGTAAGTCTGACAACGCCGCGGTAATGATACAGTTTAACGTTTCCTGAGCTGTGATATGATTTGTCTCTATCATGGCGGATTTTTATATTTTGCCGTTTCATCTCATTGAAAAACACGTTTCTATTTATCATATAAAAAAATACGTTTTTTCGTTTTAAATTACAAAGTAAAAATAAAGTTTGAAGGATAATAATTATGTAAAATAGTATTTCTCTTAAATAATATTCTTGTCCACGTGCATGTATAGAGATGGAAACAGTTATTTGTACATAACAACAGACCATTTTTAAATATAAATGCATCACAACAATATAAGCTATTGCAATAAGCTGTTTTTTTTGTTATCAAGTTTTCATCTTTAATTATCTACTTTGAAAATTACAATTCCTTTTACTAATTAGGCATTATTTCATACAGCTTCAAGATTTATAATATTTCTGTCAAATGTCAATCACACTACATATATTATACAAAACTATAAATTTACCGAAATAATATTCGGTATTTCTATGAACCGGTTAATAAATTTATAAATGTCATTACAAGTGATTTGATTAAGAACAAATTGTATCGATCATTTCGATGGCTACAAAAGCGAAGAATTAACACTATAATTAAATCATTCGTTAGAACGACTAAACGAACGCGGCGATTTCCACTCGAGCAAATAACTGGAACGTAGCAAACATTCATTGAGATACGTTTTTTTTTCCTGTTCAGTCTACTCTAATTGTGTTCATAGTGCAGGTACAAAGATAATTATAAAATTATAACAGCAGTATGTCAAAGCTTATACGGGGTGATATAGAAATGTTTATATTAAAAATTAGTGAAAGAAAATAGATTTGAATGAAGATTTCACGGAAAATAGGGGATATTGTATGGGAATGAAGTTATTAATTATGTTGAAAAAATTTTTTCGTGAATTTTTAGGTATTTTCGTCAAAAACGAATTTTTTTTTGAGGGAAATTTTCCTGGAAAACTTTGTTGATCAATTTAAAAAAAACTAAAGAAAAAATTAATTTATTATCTCTGTAAAGTGGGTATTATTGGTACAAGTTCATATTTCAGTTCAAGGTCGACTTTTTTTTTTCAAGTAATTTGACCTTGAAAATTCAAATGACACAATTCTTGAACTAATTTAACGTTATTTTAAATCATTTTCAATCTTTATAAAAAAAGTTGAAACACTAGTTTATGTCAGAATTTATTAAAGAAGTAACTTGAAGGTCAAAATGTGTTTATTTATTGAACGAACCTGGTAAAAACTTCTAAACGCTTATAGCGTATAGGTTTTTCACAAGAATATGTAATTTTCTTTATTTAAATGAAAGCAGCTCTCAAAATATTTAATTTAATGTTAAAATACGAAAGAAAACAAAATAAATTTCATTTTTATTAAAAAAAAAACTGTAAAACCTTCGAATTGGTTAATATTTCATTATTAGTTATTAAAAGTTAGATTTTGAGTATAAAAATTGGAAAAATTTGTAAACTTTTTAAACAACCCTCGTAACTACGTATATTTCTTTATTTAATTTAACACTAACCTCAAATTAAAGACATCGGAAGCGAATACAAGGTGAAAAGACTTTCGGGATTAATTAATTAAATTTTTTTCGATTAAAATTCCCAAATTATATGTTAAAATACCCGAATATAATACCGAAAAGATTTTTCCTTGTCTTAGTCGTTGGAAGAGATATAGCTTCATCTTTATATAGACTAAAAATTCACCTCGAAATTGAAACCTACGTTATAATTACGAACAACTTACCATTAACCACCACTAGCACAACGAATTTATCAAAAAACGCGTCGAGAAGACACAATCAAGTTTATTTTAACATAGTAGCAAAAGATTTGGTTAAAAAGAGCAGTCAATAGGATAGCCTCTACACTGTTGCACCACAGATACTGGCACTGCACTGACGTTCCCGGCGTCTTCGTCGTAATCGGTAGTCATCGGGCACGGCATCGGCGATTTGACGTTCTTATAGTACAGTCGGATTATAAAAATCGGTTATTAGATGGAAAATTAAATATAAGTTAGAGCTACTCTAATTTTTGTTTGTTTTAATTTGAATTTGAATAAATCAATTATTAAATATTACATTATAAAGTGAATAGATATGGAACGTCAGCCATCTTGTAAAAATACTTGGTTTATAAAATGATTCGAAGATATATTAATTTTGTACTATTTTATTTTAGTTTATTAATTTATGAACGATATTAATATATTTTAGAACAATAAAATCAAATATTTTATAATACTTAATCAAGGAAATTATGTTAGTAAACTTGACAACACGGTTACAGTGTATTTATTAATTATTTTAGGTTGAAAAGTATATTCAAATAATTGACGTTTCGATTTATTTCGCTATTTTTAAAAATATAACTAATTTTATATCAAAAGAGATCTAAAATCAATACTATTAACCAAGATAAACATATAAAAAGGTATAAGAAATAAAAAGTTGAAGAAATTTAATACTTTGTATAATTGATAGGTTATAAAATACATTTTTATAAATGAATAATACAAATAATGACAAATATAAACTAATTTAAGTTAATAATCTTTTGATTCGACAAATCGCAATTAATTATATTTAAATTTCTTGCAAATACTACTTCAAGTTATAAAAAATTATTAGTAGAAGTTACAGCGTTGCCAAGCTTCATAACAATATTCTTATAAAGTACTGGATACTATGAAATTCGTAATATAACTTCTTCTTTTTTATAACGTAATCCGTTTTATTATGAATAAAGTACTCATTTTTTTTTTGATAAACTGCAAACAAATTTCAACGAAAAAATAATTTTTAGAGATATTCCTAGTCTAATAAAACGTTACCTGTAATACGAACACAATTTCCATTGTACTACATAGGACGCAAGATCGGGGATTTGATTGTAATAGTCGCTTTTGCGTACGATGCGCCCTATCCGTCTCGCTTTTTTTGGGGGGTGTTTGTATCTCTCTCATACTCGCAGATGTATTGAAACTCGAACGTGTGTAGCTGCCGTTCGTTGTTTCTGGTCACGGTCGCTTGCGGTAGAGGCCCACAGCCACAACATATCATCCAAAGATAAAAACAAATATAGGACCGAATACACTCGAGAATCGTAATAATGATCGTTTTGAATATAACGTATGCATAAATTTAACGAAAAAGTTATATATCACTATAAAATAAAATTATTAATGATTACAAGCGTAAACTAGAAATTAAATCACACGATCTCGAAATGAGACATTTTATACAACGTTGCCAACTATTTTAATGTATAAGAAGATATACTTCAATTTTGTAAAATTGTGTATATTTCAGACTTAAACTAAAAACTTGATATAAAAGTTGCTAAACATCGTTTAATGTTGAAGAAATAAGTTAATAGTCCAGGGCAGTACTTTGAAAAAATATTATTCTCAGTTTATATCTCTTATTTTATTAAATGGTTCGTTTTTGTCAAATTTGATGCTTAAGATACTTTCAACGCACAACGCAATCACCTAAATAAAAAAATCTCAGCAATTTTACTAATTTTTAAAAATGAATTTTCAAATATTAGCGTGGTATATAAAAAAAATATGATACCTAAAGTGTATTTATCTATATAAGAAAAATAGTAAAACGAAACAATGATCAGTGCGTGATCAGCACGTGAGCATCACGGCGAAACGCGTGGCGGCATCGTTATCTGTCCAAATTAGTGACTCGTGGGAGGGGCCATCAACGTATCAATCTCAAATTTGTCACTACATTGAAAAAAAACTCCGACTGAGTGCTGTAAATTGTTGGTAAGAGATCTATGGGGACATTTCTCTATCTCGTGCGCGTGTTTTTGAATGGTGTAAGCGCTTTAGTGAGGTCCTAGAGAGCAAATCAAAAATCGAGGCAATTTTGGTCTTACTATTTGTCAGTTTTGGCAACACTGCGAAAACGAGAACGGCATCACTCCAGTACTCGATCACCCGCTGTATTCGCCCGATTTGGCACCGTGCGATTTTTTTTTGTATTTTCGAAGAATCGTAGTGAAATTTTTTGTATTTGCACTTATGAATATTAATAAAAATAAATTGTAAGAAAATGATGATTCAAACCTCACGTTTACATTGTACATTTTTGTAATAATAACTGTGCATAATTATTCATAATTTATATTATTAATCTGATGTATGAAATTGCAAAATATTTCTTAAGTGCGAAGTACGGTCCTGTTACATGCTCGGCTTTGGCGTTTATTAACCCTGATCACGTGCACTATGCGTGAAGTTTCTTACATATTAATTTCCTGCAAATTTTCATTTTCATTTTGTTGATAATAATAATAAAAATATTGAGAAGAAATTGTTAAAAGCATCCTACCAAATGTTGAAATTCGTCTGTGTGAAAATAGGAATATTCACTAATAATCTTGGCAACGCTGTATTAAGTAGAGAATCTTCAGCCGAAAGTCACCCAAGGTGAGTTGAAATTATATTTCAAATTATTTGAATAAAATAAAAACAAGGCGATTCAATTGAATTTATTGTATGTAAAATACCTCAAAAAAATTTAATAATCATTTTATAAATCTTACTTAAAATAATTGACAGTTACGTCAATTCGTTGTCATAATTATTTTCTAAATTATCAAATGAGGAATCGTTGAAGATAAGAAAATTATAAAATTGAAATACGTAAATCATGGATATAATTCGTAAAACAAGAGTTAAATAAACTTACTTATGTCACAATTAAAGAAGAAAATTAAAGTAAGGAAAGTAAGTAGACATTTCAATTTGATTTAAATAATGATCCGATACTAGAGCGTTGGCATAGAACGAGGTGTTGAAAAAAAACCAAAAATAGAAGATTGATGTCCCAATGATCGATATTATTAATGAATGTAATCTCAATTTGTTTTTATTTTGTGTGTTCTGCTATAACCACGGTAAAATAACGTGTAATGTGTATTGCCTACCCAGTAGAGAGATCTACTAGTGCTAGACGATAAAAGACCATATAATTGACGATAAAAGAGAAGAAGAAATGACATATCATTTTGTTTATGGTATAACCTTTTGAACTGTTTTTAATTATTTCTTAATTTATTTAAAGTGTTTCTACATAAATATGTGTTTACGTGTCTCTTTTATAGAGCTCCCTTGAAACAGATAAAGATATCGATGATGATTATTACATTCCACTCGCAGCACAAGATTCAAAATGGAAAGGAATAACTTTTAAAGAGCAGCAAAATAATAATATCGAACATTTACAAGGTGTGTAAAGTTTTTTCTTCATATTAATAAGAACTAAGCGTCAGTGGTAAAAATTATTAGTGTTTTCAACGATGATTTTCTGAATTTTTATATAATCTTTGATTACAATGGTTTGAAAGACTTTCGAAAATAAAAATGTTCGCCAGGTTCTGTGGAAGAAGAATGTGTAATTAAATTAATAGATTTGGAATCGTTGAGCCCAATGACGCCGTTATTACTTTTATTTCCCGATTTAAGACACGAAGGAGCCCTGGAACATTTAACGATGGTATCCCAAAAATCGACATCTTCATTAACCAAACTACTTTGTGGCAAAAGGGCGAAATTAGAATTATTACGTCAAAGTAAAAAATTGAAACAAGGGGTAAGTAAAAATTTCCATATTATTTGATATCTTTAACATTGCTGAAACTTTTGCTCCAGATTTAATGCATAAAATTATGTATAATAAATAGGTCGAACATAATTAGTTTTGTTTACAAATTCACCATCTTGATTATTAATTGTCATCAGAGCTACCTGTCATATGTCACACCAATGTCATATATTCTATGTCACATACGATCTCTATCTTGTGTTCTTTTTGGTCTATGATCATGATAAGGATTATTTTTTTCAATCATTTGTTATACAGGGTCGTGAGGTTAGCATGTTTTGGTTAGAGTGGATGAAACTATGATGTATAGAGATTTAGTTACTCCGACGTATACAGGGTTGTAAGATTGGATTGAAAAAAGTGATATATGATGCACAGAGTTGGGTTTGTTTACATATACGATAATTATATTATACAGGGTTGTATCCGGTTGACACAAGGTAAGACGGACAAAAAGATGCGTTCTTTAATTATACAGGGTCGTGAGGAAAGCATGTTGGATTGAAGTTGGTGAAACTATTTGGGACGTTGGATCACTCGGAGGCTTAGTTATGTTGCGTGTACGTAAGGCTTTTATGGAAGTTTAGAGTCCTCGTTATGGATCTACTAATTCAGATCGTTTTATTTCGTTAAATAATTAAATGAAATTTAATCGATTATATTCTAGTCTGAAAATGGAATTCGACAACTGATTTTCCTATTATTTTCAGACAACGCTAGAAACAGTCAAAGAAACAAGTGATATCGATTGGAAAGAATCGAAAGCTT
Source organism: Diorhabda carinulata (assembly GCF_026250575.1). Lineage (NCBI taxonomy): Eukaryota > Metazoa > Arthropoda > Insecta > Coleoptera > Chrysomelidae > Diorhabda > Diorhabda carinulata. The sequence continues at coordinate 23,641,642 of NC_079468.1, forward strand.
CAGTGCTCGAATCGATAAAAATTGAGGTTACTGATTCTGATCCATATTTAGTAGATGATAAAGAAACAGAATCATCCGAACCGAATTAAACATTAACAGTTCTTAAAAATGTGTTTTTTTTTCTCATCCTATACATACAATGAAACCAAATTATTGAATTTATTCATTTAACGAACCAAATATTCCATCCCGGTGATCCTAATAAAGATCCTTAGGTACCGAATCCGTCTCTGTTTAGTGCAGTTTAGTCGAGAACAGTAGTATATCAGAGTTACACTAGGAAAACAGTAAGTATGTAATTTTTTTTATAAATTACAAACAATTATTGTTGTAAATTTTTTATAATAATATATAGTGAGGGCTCTAAGCGTGTGGGGGGTAGTGAGGGCTCTAAGCGTGTGTGGGTAGTGAGGGCTTTTTGCTCGTAGGGGGTTCTGAAGGTACTTTACGTGTGTGGGATTCCGTGGATAAATTGCGTATGGGGGGTATTGAGGGCTCTAAGCGTGTGGGGGGTAGTGAGGGCTCTAAGCGTGTGGGGGGTAGTGAGAGCTCTAAGCGTGTGGGGGGTAGTGAGGGCTCTAAGCGTGTGGGGGGTAGTGAGGGCTCTAAGAGCGTGGGGGGTAGTGAGGGCTCTAAGGGTGTGGGGGGTAGTGAGGGCTCTTAGCGTGTGGGGGGTAGTGAGGGCTCTAAGCGTGTGGGGTGTAGTGAGGGCTCTAAGAGCGTGGGGGTTGAGGGCTCTAATCGTGTGGGGGGTAGTGAGGGCTCTAAGCGTGTGGGGGGTAGTAAGGGCTCTAAGTGTGTGGGAGGTAGTGAGGGCTCTAAGCGTGTAGGGGGTAGTGAGGGCTTTTTGTTCGTAGGGGGTTCTGAGGGTACTTTACGTGTGTGGGAATCCGTGGATAAATTGCGTATGGGGGGTAGTGAGGGCTTTTTGCTCGTAGGGGGTTCTGAGGGTACTTTTGTGGGGTTCATGTTGTATTTGTGTACATGGGGTTTTAAGGGTGCTTTATGTATATGGGATTCAGCGGATACATTGCGTGCTGGGTTCTGAGGGTACTTTTGTGGGGTTCGGGTTGTATTTTGGTGTGTGTGTGTGGGGGGGGGGTTCTAAGGGTACGTTGCGTGTAGGGACGTGCGGGTACGTTACTCGCGGGGTTCTGTGAGTATATTGTCTGTGTGGGATTCTGCAGGTACAACTGCTGCTGCTCCTCTTCTCATCCGTGTCGCAATCTGCGAAATTTCCATTTAGAATTTTTCTTTCCGTCAGTTTTTCGCTACACTCACTATACTGTCGATTAAAATTATCATCTACGTTCAATTATATTGATAAAAAAAAACAACAACAGCGATTTCATTTAAAAACTGTTTATTTCAACATGTGGATTATTAACAATAACAATATAACTACGGTACGTCAAAAATTACTCGCATTTTTTATTCTGCAACGTCATCAAATTAAGTTAGAAAGCGATGGTTATGCGCATGCGTTAATTTACCAGCGACGTACACTAATTCGCTACAGGACGACGCTTTCCTCGCTCAAAGAGCAAAATTGACTTCTACCGGAAGCTCGTGGCAAGTAATTTTTGATTTACCCTCGTAGATTAATTTATGATATATATATATATATATTTATATTTTATAATAAAAGCTTTTTGTAATTGCACAAAGTATCGAATTGATTATTATATTATTGCATTAAGTCGAATTAAAGTCTATAACTGATACGTGTCATTTGTCGAATACGTTACAGCGTTGTCAAATTTCGCGTGAAATATCTTTGAAAAAACATCCGATGTAGTAATTTTCGATTTTAAAACTAATAAAAGCATACTGGAAGACTGATAAAATGATTTCCGACCACAATCGACTCAATAATTAGGAATTTTTGGGAACCGTTGGTTATATTCATACCGTTTACACTACAACTACACCAACGCGCGTTTCGACGAGACTGAAGACTGTTTACACCACCACTCACAATTAATAAGGCGGGAAACTTCACATTTATTCCTTGACTACTAAACTATAGAGTAGGCTGTAAGGATTAAGGGCCCTTCGTCCTTATTTAGCTCTTACGGATGCATCCAACTTATTATTGGACACATTTTTCGTCGATGTTACATTCATGTCATGATTATGACCGGCAATATTCGTTTTTTTAAATGTGCTGTTTAAACCGGACATTAACAAATCTTTTAGTTTGTCCAATATACAGCTTAAATAAGGACAAACGGCCCTTAATCCTTACAGCCCACTCTATAGTTAAGTAGTCGATGTTAAGGTTCCCGCCAAGGAGGTTTTCCCGCTTAAATAATTTTCGCGGGAGAAGGTTTATCGGCGGGAAAGTTTAGTATAAAACAAGTAACGAGTCTGAGGACGCGCGTCGGACGGTGTAATCGTGAGTGTTGATGTTGTTTTGGTGTAAACAGTCTTCAGTCTCGTCGAAACGGTGTAATCGTCCGTGTCGGTGTAGCGGTAGTGTATACAGTGTGAATATCACCAACGGTGCCAAAAATTTCAACCTAATAACGATTTAAAAAGATCGGATCGTTGATAAACTGTTTTTTTTTTAAATTTTTTTCTAACAATATATTTATAAATAAAAAATTTACGTTAATCATATAAATATCTCAGTAGTTCGGAATGTTTTTGATATTGGAATAAAATATACAGAAGCAGGTGAATAGTTTCACCAAAATCAGTGTCGTGTCCATTTTAAGCATTGAATCAAGTCAATTAAAAAAAAAATATATTTTTGTGAAACGAATATCTTTCGAAAATGTATCTTTGCAATAAATTATTTCATACGGAGTCGAATAATTGAATAGAGAGAAGCCGAAGAACCATCACTTAAGTGATCACTTCTAAATACGCTTTTGGTACTAAACCTTGGTTGTTTTTGCTATTTTTCCCGAGGTAATAATCGGAATTTTGAATTTCTTTTATGTATATCACCTGAAAATATAAAATTTGATTCAATTCCGTATTTTATCGAGTCACAATTCCTATAACAAATCATTCGTTCAATAAAGATACACATTTTCAAACAGATAGACCCGTCGTGCTCCACTCGACGTTACCAAAAACCGATCAGACGCTTTAACCTGAACCCTTTGATGTCAGTAGGCAAACTGTGGGGTTCGCCCAAATGCAGGACACTCACAAATGACGTGGTCTGCAGTTCCGTCCTTCTCCATGCACTAAAGGCATTCCGGATCGTCCTCGACGCCCATAGCGTCTTAAACGGCAGTGTCCGGTGAACGTCCATTGAGCACTCAGACCCGTCGTGCCCCATTTAACGTTACCAAAGGCCGATGTCCTTCGAGGAACCGAACGGGCGCTTTGGATTTAACCCTTTGATGTCATTAGGCAAGCTGGGAAGCTCCTCCATGCACCAACGGCACTCTGGATGAACCCATGGTGTGGATATGGCAATATCCGATTAGACGTTTGCAATCTGACCGTTGAAAAACATGATAGCAACATTTTTAACTGGTTTTGGGTCTGTCTTCGATGTCAGTCTGACGAGTTGGTTGCCCGAGTGACCGGGCACCCAAACGAACTGGATCTTGCAGCCTTCATTCACCGGATTCTCTAGGACTTTCTGGCAATCCAGAACTAGCCTTTTCGGTCGTCATATGGCAGCTCCGCTATCTGATCAGTTGTTTTTTGCCACTAAAAATGTTTGTCTCTCACGTATTTCCGGTCAAAACGGTCATAATTCGCGCCAAAAAGTACGAACGATTCGACGAACTGATCCGATCCGATGATAAAACGAAACGAACAGATGTGGGATTGACTAACGTCAATATACGATTCCGAACGGACATCCACGATCGATAAAAATAGAAGATTTGTGGGTTAGAGGACAACGTTGCCAAATTTCGAAGAAATAAAGTTCGATTAAACATTTACTTACCTCGTTAGCTTTAAGACTTAATTCGGTGCTGTCTTTAGCTGTGTAATCGTAGATGGACTTCGCTTTTTTCATATCGTCCGGGATAGTGTTATTTTGAGTAGGACTAACAGAGGGACTACTGGATAAACTACACAAAAATAATTAAAAAAACACAAAAAGTAATTCGGCGCAAGGAGGTAATAAAAAAAAATTCGATTTTGCTGTTACTACAACAACCCGGATATGAAATACCGGTCGAAATTTTCCGCAACCCCTCCGTTAAATATCATTTTAACAAATTTCTCTTTTACATTGTCGTAACAGCGCCATATAAATCGAAATATTTTGTCGGTGAGTTAAAACTCGCGAACACCGACCGATTTGTTGTTTATGATTGTAGTTTAGTCCCCGCGAAATGCAAAAACTGAATTTCGTTACCCTAAATCAGTTTTAAAATGGGTTATACCGGGATTTTAACGGTCGAAAACGTGTTCTATTGATCAGTGAACGGGATAGAACAATCGCTGGCTCAGAGGTGGCAAATCGGATCGATGAATCTAAGGATCTGTCTTTGGGTACTTCTGGAACGGAAAAATATGCGTCCACGAGGAACTTTGGCGATAGAAAACGTTCAGGACAGCCTCGAAAAAACGCAATCGCTAAAGATAAACGTGTTCTATTGATCAGTGAACGGGATAGAACAATCACTGGCTCAGAGATGGTAAATTAGATCGATGAATCTAAGGATCTGTCTTTGGGTACTTCTGGAATAGAAAGGAGCTTAATTTTTTTGGAAAAACCTCTTCTAAGACGTCCAAATAAAATTAAGAGATTGCAGTGGGCTAAATAACATAAAAAAAAACATGTTTAAACCCGACCGCGAAAGATTTTTTTGGAAGAAGTACGTTCTGACAAACACCTGATCAGCAGATAATTGATTTTCCATCATGACAACGATCCCAAACGTTACTCGAAACTCGAAGAGTTGAAATAGAAGATTCGGCCGTCACAATCGCCCGACCTAGACCCTATTGAGTTGTCGCGACACAAATTGGACATAAAATTATTAGTTGCCCGTCACGTAAAATATAAGATGGGCTGAAACTTTTGTTTCGGATTTCCTCAATTTGGGAGATGATCGTCCGAATGCCCAACAGCTCAAGATTTGGTCATATCACCAGCGAAATCGCTTGTTGGGTGTCGATGAGAGAAGACAACGGTAAAAGATCAGAAACTGTGATTTTCCTGAGCTATTCAATTGGGAAACGATGAAACATAACCTCAAAAAACGAAACTTTTCACTGTATATTCAGCTGTTAAGTATTAATGACAGATGACAGATGAAAGCAAGATTGCCGAGTTTATAATAAAAAGTGGATTCTAACGAAATTTGGAAAACTCCGATGTTTTTGTTGAATTGGTAATTTGTAAAGCGAAAAAAATTAAAAAAAAAATAAAATTAAACGGAAGTGACGTTACTATCATTAGTGTAAGCTAAATTAATTGACGTGTAATTGTCGTTAGTGTTTTCTGTTTGTTTAGGGGTGAGTGTTTCAAGGTCTTCGCTGTTTAGTCGCAACACAGGACCGGGTTTAGACAAGCTGAAACATCGTGTTAATCATCGATTTACAAAATTTCGTTTGAATTGTTTTTCGAAAAAAGATTTTTTTTTCAAAATTCAATAAATCAACTCGAAAAACATTTAAATTTTTGAGTTATTTGTGAAAAAATGTTTTTTTTCCGAAAAATTCCGAAAAAAAATCGGTTTCAACAAAAAAAAAATATCACCCCCTAGTTGGGGTGGTGTTCACCCCCCAGAATAAGAGCCCGCATATCGGCGTAGGGTGGTTTTTGCTTACATAATCCGTTGTTAAAATTTGCGATGCGTCTTGATGGAAATTAGGGGTTGTTTACTGGACTAATTTAATTAGTTGACCAGGGGTAGATAATTTTCGAAATAATAAAAAATAATAGTGGGATGAAACCCATTGAAAAAGGGGGAGAATATGATAAAAATAGAAGGAAAAATAATTAACGGGCGATGTGGGGTCGGGAAAAGAAAGGGGGTGGGTTTTTAAGGGTGAAAAACGGTTTATCTCGTTTTCCGACAAAACTAAAAGTCTTATGGAAAAAATTGAAATAACAAAGTTGTAGGTAATAAAAAGATCTACAACTTTTGTATTCACAGTTTTTCCACATAACCTCAAAATTTATGCGAAAAATTCAAAAAATCAAGTTTTTCGTTTTTAATTTTTATCTTTTACAAAAAACTTTATTTTTTCACGAAATTTTGTGGAAAGTTACCTTTTTATGTCCCGTATATACTGTAATTTATTTGATTTGAAATATTTAATTTTTTTTCACGTCATTTTGACATAATATCGAAAAAGCCCCCCAATTTTCAAAGGAAAATTCTCCCGTTTTTTTTAAAAAGTCGGTGAAATTTTTGTTTGCTGAAATCTCTACTTTCTGATGGTTTAAGAAAATATTACCATCACCATGGTAAATTTTCTCATAAAATGCTAAAAAATTTTTCACTCCAATTACACGAAAAATTTAAGATTCCGTATAATATTGATAAAAATAAGTAATTAGAGTATAAAATTTCAATAAACATCCAAAATTGTACTTGATGATGAAAAAAATTTCGAATACGAATTCTTTCGTTACATTTTTTACCTTTTTTGAGAAATTTTACCATGGAGATGGTGATATTTTCTTATACCATCAGAAAATAGAGATTTCAACGAACCAAAGTCTCAATGACTGTTTAAAAAAATCTGCTATTTCGACAGGAAAATTTTTATTCGAAAATTAGAGCGTTTTTCGATATTATGTCAAAATAACTCGAAACAAATAAAATATTTCAAATCGAATAAATTACAGTATATACGGGACATAAAAAGGCAACTTTACACAAAATTTCGTGAAAAAATAAAGTTTTTTGGAAAAGATAAAAATTAAAAACGAAAAACTTGATTTTTTGAATTTTTCGCATAAATTTTGAGGTTATGTGAAAAAACTGTGAATAGAAAAGTTGTAGATCTTTTTATTACCTACAACTTTGTTATTTCAATTTTTTCCATAAGACTTTTAGTTTTGTCGGAAATCGAAATAAACCGTTTTTCACCCTTAAAAACTCACCCTCTTTCTTTTCCCGACCCCACGTCACCAGCAAATTATTTCTCCTCCCATTTTTATTACATTCTCCTTATTTTCCAATAGATTTCATCTTCATTTTATTTTCTTTCGCTTTTTATTATTTTTAAAAGTTTCTACAACACCTGGTATATCTTCAAGACGCGAATATACATAACCTTTAATGACGTTAAAATAAGTCCGAGTTTGAATCGTTAACAAAAAAATTCGTATTCTATAATATATAAAAAAGAAAATGATTCATTTCGAAAAAAAAGTTACCTTGTCAATTCTCGTTGAAGATCTGTCATAATAGTTGTGCATTGTGAATAAAATCTCGCCTGCGTCTCGACGAATTCATACAAATATCTCAAATGGGCGGCGTGTGAACTGCCTACGCCTTCTAGAAGAAGTTTAGTTATCTCCGTTTGTCTATCGAACTCAGATTGGGCTATTCTTAATTCCCTTTCGGCCTAAATACGAATAATCATCAACAACTTGTCATTTAAACGAAATTTCATATCAAAAAAATATGTATCCCATCAAACTAGTGTTATAGTATGAACCAAAAATAATTTTTAAACCAGTTAAAATATTTTAATATATATATTTCAACATCGTTTCCATATTTAACAACAAAATCCAACATTAAGTAATTTAATTTGCTTAAACGTCAGTATTCTAATAATTTTGTTATGGTTATAAGATGAATGTGACAGCTGTCAATAGATATCGAAATGATCCATTTTGAATAGAACGCCGATGTTGTTTGTTGCTATCTCTTTTTAATATTACTAAGTCTAAATAAATGTATTTCATTACTTGAAAGGTTAATGCATATATTGTGTATCTATTGTAGATAAGGATAAAATGCATATATTTGTATCTATTGTAGAAAAGGATAGAATGTATAAAGCTTTTATTCCTTCATGTTCATTGTAAGTAACGTCATATTTACTATAATATATAGGGTGATCAAACTTTGTTATCGTAGATATAGAAAGTAGTGATATACGAGGAAATGGAGAATTTAAATGAAAACAATAAATTTATTGTACGAAAAAATACGTGACTCACGATTTGAAATATCCCAAAAACTATTAAATTTGGATAAAATAAACATTTTGGGTAATTTTGACTCGCCCTGTTTTATATTATTTGCAAAATCGAATCATTTTCATTAAAGTCGGTAATAAAGTACACATTGCATTGATTAATGTTTTTTGAATATACAGAGCGTTTACTAAAGATATCATGAATTAGACATAACTTTTAAACACCCTGTATAAAATGTCACAATTTTTTATATAGTTGAAACGGTAGAAAAGGGGTAATTTTGAATTTGAAATAAAATACTGGCTGATCCGTTTAAAAATATTAATAAAAAAATTGTCTTGTCTATTTTGACTCGCCCTGTATTAGATTCAATTAATTTCAATGAAATGGATCAAATTTAGGAATTTTGGGAAAATTTGGTTCAAATAGATCAAAACCTTTGTTCACTTTTTTTAATTATACAGGGGGATGTCGAATTTATCAAGATTAATGTCAAAATTGGTTATAACTTTTGAAATACCCTGTATAAAAGTCACAACTTCACAATGCTGAAACGAGAAAATGGAGGTGACTCGAATTTGAAATAAAATACAGGGTGATCCGTTTAAAAATATTGATAAAAACTTGTATTTTTATTTCGGCTCGCTGTATAAGGATTCATCTTAAGTTTTCAAATACCCTGTATAAAATATCAAAATTTTACACGATTATAGGGGAAAAAGGCGATATTTAACTTTTGAATATAATATAGGGTGTTCATTTTTGGATAATTTTAAAATGTGAATCTAAAAAGTGCCTGCGACATGTTATGTATTCTCTTTGTGTTAAAACAGTTCTAATACCTGTTCTAATGCTACTTCAGGTGAAACTCCATCCTTCTGTTGAATGCATGAAAATATTTCGAATAAATTAAACTCTCCTATCCACATTGGAAAGGTGTTTCGTGAATAATGAATAATTTTTCAAACAAATTCTGTATTTGATTGTATTATTGACTTTTTTTAGAGAAAAACTTACAGTTGGTTGTCCTAACATGCTCCTCGCCTTTCTGACCCGGTTTTTGCAAGCATCCAGATCCAACCTATCAAAAAACTCATTAAAATCACACCAAACCCAAAATTTCGATCAGACCTTTTGACTTCCAATAAATTCTTTTCTTTAATAATGGTTTTCATTTCAGTTTCGAGAAATTTTCTCAACGGTTGAGTAAAACACATACCAGCAGAACCGATAAAATCTCTTTCCGTTTGCCCTAATTTCTGCTCCCATTGCCCTACGAAAACGAGACAGATTTCACTACACAAACACTGGAAAATTGAGCAAACAAACAGCATTTCAAAATAAAGAGGGATCTTAATAATAATTTTATACTAACCAACTTTTATTAAAGAACTTCCATAAGCAGTTCCAGGTCCCAAAACTGTACCAGCTTCGACCATATCCATTCCTAAATATTCCAAATTACTTAACCTCGACGGTCTCTGCTTTTCGATTTTTTCGTAGATATAATCTTCGATCCTATTACCAGGATTCGGTATTAAAACCGCTTCTGTATTTTTCACAATTTTCTCTGTAAAGTTCTTCGTATTCTCTGCTCTGCTCCAAAGATTTTCAAAATAAGCATCCAGTTCTGTTTTCTCCGAAGTACCCAATTTTTCTTCAGTCAGCTAAAAATATTTTCTAAAATAAACTGAAATATTAATGGCTTCAGAGATTACCTGTATTGCTCTGCTTAAAGCAGCGCCGGCATCTTTCACCATTTTTTTAACGTTGAAATCCATACTTTTTTTAACTTGTTTTAATAGTTAATTCATATAATCCTTATAAATTGTATTGATCTTTTGACAACTTGAAAACATAAACTTTGGTTTGTACGTAAATGCAATGCGCTGAAATAGCCAGTCCATCCGCATCGTCGCTAGTAGCGTTTTATGCTCTGTTCTTGTATTCATAGGTGCGTTTCAAATCTAATTCCTCTACCCTATTTTTAAATTTGAAGCGATTTGAATTTATGTTGGTTATTCTGTAGACTAGTGACTAGTAATATAACTTTGTTCTAAGTAAACACAAATGTAAATCTAAATAAATCGAAATGAATTTGAAATAAATATCCACATGTCAATTTTAGAGTGTTTTGAAACACAATTTTGAAGCTCATAGAACTATACCATTTATCTTGGGTTCGAGGGGCAAGGGAAAAACGCAGCTGTGTTCGACGCACAGATCTTAGAAACGAGAATTTGAAACAGGGGTTTGAAGCATCGCACTAATATGCTCAATTGAGTACTCAAATCTTGTTACAAAACGACTTATACCGCTTCAATGGCATTACTCAGAATATTCAATAAAGTATTTCGAAATATATTCTAATTCGTATTACGATTATTAACTGGAGTGAATATGACCATCGTATGCTATTCTCATCAAGATGAAAATTTTAATAGGTTGGCTACAAGCTTATGACGTGACAAAATCGGATGATCATAGTTAATATCGTGGAATAGATCGATGTACTAATGACGTCATTTTTGTTCACAAAGTTGTCGTGTAGCCGAAATGTTTTATTAAAGTCAACATAATTCGTTATTGTTTCAATTATTAGCAGTTATTTAATAAAATAATTGAGCGATTCAAATCGCTATAATGTAAAAATTTATGTTGGCTATACCAAATTTACGGATAATGTTGGCCACATTGAAGAAGTCAAATTATTGACATTTGACATATTTAAAGAACAGTTGATTATCGTTTCTTGTGTTTACTTTATAAAAAGAGAGTTTCAGTAACATAATTATTTATTAAGTTATGCTTATATACTTAAAAAGCGATTCTTCAAGAATATAATTATTTTTTTTTGAGTTAAAGGAATAAAATGAAGGGAATATCACTTCGTTAATTAGGATTCCTGACTTGGTGTTTTTACTGTAAATAAAAGTGATATTTTTTTGTGATTAGATGGTTTATTCGGGAAGAAGGGTTGTAGGGAACGAAAATAAAAAAAAACACAGGTATTAAAACATTAATTTAATATATATATATTTCAATAAAAAAAAATAACAAATGGGAAATAATAAGGTTGGGTAAGCGAAAATATTTTATTTAAAATGACGTTTTATATTTCTTCATTTCGACCATTATGAGATGTATATTGACTAATTGCGATCGCACTGTCGGGGTGAGTAACTTATGGAACCTGTGGTAATATTGCACTAATTGAGTAAGAGCCAATTGTAGTAAACTAGACCCTGTAACGAGATTTGGGAACGATATTAAAACTTCTCTATTAAGATCCTCCAACGATTTTTTCCAATTATTCGTAAAACTTTGTACGATATCCACAGATTTCGGTTCCAAAGCTTTCAACTCCTTCAACTTTGAATTCTCGAAATAATGTTCGCACTCTTTAACGTACTGAATCATTTCACCGAAATGCGGGAATAAAATTTGTTCGGCGTATTCCCCGCTTCGGGCGGCCAATCTCGATTTAAATATTTCGGCTTCTTTCGAATTATCCCTCGTCCTTTCCATGATTATATTCAAAATCATATCGTAATTGTTGATTAAGAATATTAGTTGATCTTTACGGTCGGTAAACGCCCCCGCCATTCTCAGTATAAACATTTCCACTTCTTCTTGGAGCTCGGCCAAAAGTTTACTAACTATTTCGTTGGGGAAATTTTCGCTTATACTAACCAACGCCGCGCTAAATTCGGCGTACCTTCTAGCGATCTAAAAATAATTTGTTGCAAATACTACAAATATACCATACTTGACAACGCTGTACTACTACTAAAATTGTATATTAAAGAAATTTTTGAAAAACTCACATAATGTGGTCCTAATTCGAGATTAAATTTCGTTACGTCGCAATCTCTAATACTCTTTATATTAAGTTGTACGACGAATTCAAACCTCGGGAGAAGTATACCCTCCAAAATATCCCAATGTGTATCTAATGCCGGTACACACCTTTTGTGGCACATTATTTTATACCTCAGCACCAAATGGAAACACAAAAATATCGCTATTGAATCGTAGCAAGATGAAATGTACGTTTTTAGGTTTTTCTACAATAAAAAAAATTCCAATAATTTATATATTGCAAAAAAATCTTGGTCAGCTGGATTATGAGAGTTTTCGTAGTGGCATTGTGGCAAAACTAAATACCAAAGTGTACTCTAATATATTTCCGAGGTTTTGAATACTGATGTGTTCGTTTCAAGAAATAAAGTATATTACAAAATTGTATTATTTCGCGTTTAGGAATCTGATCACTTTTTACCAACGAATGAATAACCACCCTATCCTTACCCTTCCCTTGGTAATTGGAGCCAAAACGTCCCAACCGCGGTAACCTTTCCGAATATATATATATAAAAATTTTATAAACTAATTAAATTCAATTACCTGAAGTAGGGTGAGAGTTTTTTCCATAATCTTGTAAAATAAATCGAGTGCCGCCTGATTTTTTACCATAAAATATTCGCTAATGAAAAGATATTCCCTACAAGCATTGTCCACTAAAGCATATTGTACACTCCTAAATAAAGCCTCGAAAGGAAACTACAACAAAAATATTTTTTCTTCATTTTCCGCAAAGAAAAAAAATTTTACACAAATTAATGGCTTGGTAGTGAAGTAAAAACTTATTAATAGTATTAACTTCCCGCCATAAACTATTGTCAGTAGAATTAAATAAAAAACAAAATCCGATAGTGGAATCAATAGAAATGCTCCAACTAAAATCCGACTGCTACAAGCCATAAGCCTACGGACGATCCGGAGTGTCGTTGGTGCATGGAGGAGGATGAAACCTGATAATTTTTTTTGTGTAATGTTGTTTATCTATACCTTCAAATGATTCACTGATTCTGAAAATTAAAAATTGTAATGCCGACTCTGTCTTGGAGGAAAGCAGGCAGGGTTAGGGTGAGTTACCAATCAGCGCGTTTATATAGACAATGGCTAGGTCACTCTTAAGAGGTAGACCAAAAAAATGGTGAAAGGATGTAGTAGGAGAAGACCTTAAAGAGAAAAACATCTAAAGCTGGAAAGAAAAAGCGAGGGACCCAAAGAAATGGAAAGAAATTACCAAGCTATGAACTATTTTCAATATCAGTTGGTTATTGTTGTGTTTATAATAAAAATTTTTGTGTATTTTTGAACTTACCCTATTTTTTGTTTCTGCGTGCGGTACAATAATAGGCGCTTCCAATTGTTGCGCTAATACGTCTCCTCTATTACCAATTGAAAAAACTGTAGTTTTATGTTTAAGTGATTTGTTGAAGATACCCCTAGTCGCTGTATCTTCAATGCCCATGAGATCGTCGCCTGTTATATTTTCTTCGTATTGTAATTTCATTATTCTGCTATCGTACGATTTAAAATACGAATAATAAATTCTACTCATGGTATCTATATATTCGTTTGCGATTTCTTCAGCAATGTTTCTTTCGTTGGAGAGTAAGAACTCGTAATGCCCTTTATTTTTGAGTAAATTGTTTTGCGGTATTTGATAATTTGTCATCGGTTTTCTAAATTTCGAAATTTGTTCCAATAAATAAGTTCTGATTTTTGTCATTGCTTTTATCCTGAGTTTTTCTAATATATCTTTTACATCTAAACACGATTTGGTATCTTTGAAACTCTGTTCTTTGATAAAACTGATTTTGTGATTTAAAATTTGCAATTGTGTCAAAAATTCTTTATCTGTAACATTAAAATCCATTATTCCCATAATTAAAGTTTCCGGTACTTTAATATCATCGATAAATTGGCTTAGTTGACCTCTGATTGCTTGACGGTTTGTCAATTCTTGACTCATCGAAATCGATTTTTTTTGTAATGTTAATATTTCCGAACTGATACTACCGAGATCGTTTTGAAAATCGAGAAGCATATTTTCCATTCTTTCCAATATTTGATCACAAGCAGATATCTGATTGTGTAAACTTGCTATGTTTTCACTTTCTTTCATATATACCTGTTACACAAAATAATATTTCTAGAAATTTAAAGGATAAGACTGATCATAAGATATTGAAAAATAACTTATTGTAAATAAAGAACGTCGTACAGGAGAGTACAAACCTTAATCGATTCATCTTCTGTGCTTTTTAGTTCATTTTCGATTTCCCTGGAGTAATGTCGTAAATCTGTAAATGTATTTAAAATATCTTGCACAACCTTGTCGCTACTCGTAATTCCTTCGGTACTACCAGCAACTTGAATGTATTTATTATTTGGTGAAGTCATTTTTCTTAGATTATTAGGAAAAACTAAGGGATTTAATAAAATTGTGATAACGACAAAAACAAATGATTGGTGAATGACATATATGACATATGTCATGGTACATATTATCTAAAAGTTTTTATTAGTTCAAATATAATTCACGACTCAATTCAATTACACTTTTCAATCGTAAAAAGAAATAACAAAATTGATTAAAACTATTTCTGGTAGTATAATGAGGATTTGTTTAATTAGAATATAACGAAATACTTGTTTGAATTGTTTTATATGTAAAAATATATAACTCGTATTTTAGTAGGTCAAATAATATATGACAGAAGATTTATGTTGGTCATACTGATATCACCAACTAAAATATTTCCTTAGTTCCTTTTCTGTAAAAGTCAATTCGTCAAAATGGTGAGTTTTTACGATATTTACTGAAATCCTTAAAATTAATAGTAATCTTTAAGTTAAAATATGTGTTTTGATAAAAAGTATCAAATATATATTAAATAAAAACTATCCATAATGATATTTATCAATCATTTCAAGGAATATTGTAAACATTCAATTTAATCTAAAAAAATATTTGTTTTAGTCTTTGGTTATACCAGAGAAATTTCAGCACATTCTTCGTATCCTTGGTACGAATATCGATGGTAAAAGAAAAGTACAATTCGCCCTTACGGCTATTAAAGGAGTCGGTAGACGTTACGCCAATATTGTTCTTAAAAAAGCCGACGTAAACTTGGACAAACGTGCTGGGGAATGTTCGGACGAAGAAGTAGAAAAAATCATAACAATAATGTCTAATCCTCGTCAATACAAAATTCCTGATTGGTTTTTGAATAGACAGAAAGATATTATTGATGGTAAATATAGTCAGGTAAGTTTTTCTTCAACTTTATTAAAATTGAATCTTTGTTAATTTTCTATTAATATGTTTGTTGTTTTTACGTATAACTTAGGATTTTTTTCGTATATATTTTTGTCGTAGCACAATTAAACGGCATTTTTTATTCTCCCTTTATAAATAGTGCTGGTAGCTTGTGCAAAATTAAAGTAAATCTTCAAAGTTTTCGAAAAGATGTATCCGATTCTGTAGATCGGTCACTTCTTATGTGATATCCGAGAAGCAATTCGGGTTTTTCTTTAGAAATATGAGGATTCACGACATTTATGTTAATTTTATTAGATTACACAATTGAGAAAGGATTTTTGTAGTTGACTTCTTCGAGTCTTGATTCTAAACTTCGTGAAGATTTGGAAAGGATGAAGAAAATTCGCGCCCATAGAGGTATGAGACATTACTGGGGTCTCAGAGTAAGAGGACAACACACTAAAACTACTGGACGTCGTGGACGTACTGTTGGTGTGTCCAAGAAGAAGTAGGCTCGTATTTTTTAAGAATAAAAATCAATTTTTTCAAATGGTTTCATTTTTTTAATCCTCATCCTTTTTAGCTAGGGTATAAATATCCCCATTTAATTTTAGTATGTACTTTTGATTTTTTTGGTTGATTCAAATAAAAGTAATTTGCAGGTAAGAAAAATTTATTTTAAGGTTAAAATTATGTGAGATGAATTGATTTAATTCATTTTTTCAAATAATCTTCAACTTAAGTCCATGTGTTTAGCAAAAAAATTGATAGAATTAAAATTTAGTGATATTTGGGGGATGTTTATCTTAAGGTGGCAACAATTGTAAAGACAGTTCGTGTTTGATATAAGACAAAGAGGGCAATAGTATTGAGGTTATGTTGGTTAAAGAAACTTTATTTAAATTACTAAAAAGAAAGCAGTGATACCAACAATCGTTTTGGGGATAAATGAAAATATACTGTAGTGAATAATATACATTTAAAAACGTAAATGAATGAAATATTTATTTACTCATAACATGTCAATTTTACTGACTATAATCGACGTGTACTGTCAATCAGAAAGCTACAGGATTGCCAACTAAAACCTCCCCCTATGATCAGTTACACAGACTGCTACTCCTCGCAGTGATAGAGATAATTGTTTGTGAATTGCGTGTAAAAAGAAATAGATGGTGGTTAACCGATTCTCTTTCTTTCTCTTCCCAAAGTATTCTATTTTTAATATGGTTTTAGGGGAAAAATTCCAAATACTTTTTTTAATAGATATAATACGCTTTTTAAAAAGAATGTCAACAACTTTCTTCGATAAAAAAAACGAGTTTTCGATTGGATCTGGAGTTATATAAAAAATAAAATATTTTTAAAAATCATATATTACAAATAAATGTACAAACTAATCTATTAGTTACTTAAATAATTTACAATATTGATAGAGGTATTATTAAACATTCAATAATGTTTTTTAAATATATACAACTTAGTCTTGTGGTCAGTTTTGATAATTTCGGTCGAATTTATGGTGTTTATAGGATATCACATAGTGTCATATTCAATAAAATTTCTCGAAAACTGGAAACTACCATGACAAACCTAATTTAGTAAATCAAACAAGTTTGCACTCAAAAGTTTCGTTTAACTAAAATTGTTGATGCAGGTCATAGAAAAAACAACTTTGCCTTACGTAAAAAGTAATACAGAAACTAAATTCTTGTACTTTAAGTAAAAAAAATTTCAAAATACTGCAATATATGTCATGTAAAAAAAATCCGGAATAAAAATGTATTGACATGATTAATATAAAGCTTACCTGAACCCTTTTAACATCAATTAGTTTATAAATGGAATTAGTTTAACAAATTTTGTACCTTTATCGAGTCCTGCATTGTTAAAAGTAATTGTATAATGATAATTGTTTATCTATTACACTAACAAATCTTCTTTTCTATGACGGCGATCGCAGATTGAAAAATCATAAAATATCATCGAAATACATTCAAAGTAGATTGTCGATGGCGTGGATAACACCGTTCGTAGCGGGAATGTTCTGCGTTGTTAGAAGATTGTTATTCACCTTCACTTTACCTATAACAAAATATTTCATATATTAACTATTTATAGAGCTAATTTAATAATTGAAAATTTGTTATTTTTAATTATTAATTATTTTATCTCTCGTAAAATGTGAATGTTTTAAAACTATAAGTAAGTCTATAATCGAGTCCGTAAAGAAGAAAAGATGACAGATTACAATTTGGTACAGTGTTGCCAGATCGAATGATTTTCTTATATATTAACTGAAATTATGGGTAGTTTGATTTTTTTTTTCAAATTTAATTAATTAATTATTTATTTTTAATCAAATATCCTACAATTACAACAAGAAATTTTCATTTTACTAAACTTAATTAACTAATTACTTAAAATAAAATATACAACGCCATTTTTTTAAAGCAACTGATAATTTTTTTGGTTTTGTTTTCGATCTTATTAAAAAATTTTTATACCTAAAAAATTTTTTTTGGTAAAATATTTAGTTATATCGGTAACCTAGTACTATTTCGTTTGATATAAAAAAAATTAATTAGTTAAAGGAAAGTTATATAATAAATGTGGCAACCCTGGTTTTGCAAATATTTATTTAGTTGTATATACACAAGTCGAAATATTTATATTTTTTCCACTACAAGTTTATTGATATGAGGAACAGTTTGTGTTAGTTTAACTCAAATAAATGAAATATTTTTACTGTAAAGTCTATTAAAGTGAATCGAAAACATTAATGAAAAACTGTAAACAAAAGTTAAACACCATACAAGTGAATTTAGTGATTTAGTGGTACCTGTTTGTTTACTGAAGGTAATTTGTCGATCTTGTAGTAGACTATCTTTAATTTGGTAGTATCTCATACCATTGGTATAAAGAGTCCCTGATAATACGTGTCTGAGAACCAATTCTCGCGCTAAAACTTTATCGGTTACTAATTTGCTTAGATCCTCGGTGGATAAAGCAGCGAACGCCTTTTCTGTCGGTGCGATCAACGTGAAAATTTTTGAGCCTAAAACAAAATAATCTCACTCTATAGTTTTTTTTTAAATAATATTGTCTTACTCTGAAGCATTTCATTGAGTCCAGAAGCAAATATTGCTCTTAATAAACTAGTGAATCTCCTTTCTCGATCTGATTGCAGTGTTTGAACGATATCTCCAACTGGTAAAGGAAACATAACTTTATCTATAGCGTGTGCGACACCTTGTGGTATTTCGATATCTTGGTTTTCTTCTGATATCTTGGCTCCATTTATAGTAGTAATCTGAAATAATTTCGTTTCCAAAAAAACTACATTCTATAACCGAATAATCACTTACTTTGATATCGTTCCATTCTTTATCGTGCATAGCATATTGATTCACTCGTAATTGAGTTCCCGCCAAAGACACACCTGTCATTTCATCCTGTAGAGAATTTATTTTAAACGCACCCGGTATTACGTGATGCAACAATAGCTGAAACAAATTTTAATACTACATAACAAATTTTAAGTCGGGAAGTAAAAAATAAGAAATTTGTTTAACGAGAAATGTATTAAAATAATTTTGTCTATAACTAATGTGAAAATTTAGATACGAATAGGCTTGTTTTCACTAAGAATTGGATGGCTTTGGGTTTCTAATCATTAACAATTATAATTAGTAGATAAAAAAAAAACAACTTTTCTACAAAAATTATATTTTTGGAAAATAAAATCGACAAAATGAGGCGTTTAATCACGTGACATTAAACACCAATCATAAAAGGGCGACGTCACACCTCGCGAAACGCTATGTTGTAACTGTCATTTTCCTATAAAGTGACAAGGTTATATCGAGTTTTCTCAGCAATTAATATTAAATTAATAAAGTTCGTTTTTACATTAATCTTGTAAGACAGGTATATTTTGCCATTGATCACGATTTAACAAAGCAAACTACAGCATTTTGCCCAAAATTGACGCCGATGTGCTCGACAAATTTTTTGCTATTAACACCTACTTTCGCTCATCGTAGTATTAAAACATATATGTAAGTATTATGTGAAGAACAAACAAGGTCTTATTTAATTAGCAGTTACCAGTCAGAGAGTCGCATTTACCCACTGTGGAATGAAAATTCTGATTTTGAGGTTAACGAATACAAAATTTCAATAACTTCAACTTAATTAAATCTTAACATTTTATATGTTATGTGTGGTATATTTTGCAAATTTCCTTTTTCTATACATTTATAAATAGATACATCTAGTTTTGTTTGATACTTACCTCAAAATGATCTTCACAAAAATAATTTGTGGAATTAGTTGATAAAGTAAAAGCATCTTGTCATTTTTAACCACTTTTTTCGTATTTCTTTATTGTTTGAAACGTATATGAATAATTTGTCTGGTGTTTTTATCATTGTACTTTCACATTTGGGCACTATACACTATTTAAAATACGAGAAATTCATTATTCATTAAAAAACACAATTGACTGTCATAAGTAAACCCGTCATTCTAGACGCCATTACAATTTTGGCCTTTTTCGCGGTCAATTTCAAGTTCATTTCTAAAACCTCAAAATTCGAACGTAAAAATATTCTTTGGTTGGAATAAATGCTAAATTATCGTTTTAAACTAATTTTCAAATTTTGTCAACTACTCTATTGTCATGATATGAAGATTCAATAATTAAATTTGTTCTACGTTATTTGTTTGTCTATGTTGAAACTGAATGTACAAAAAAAAGAAGAAGAATGTATTTTTATTTTTCATTATTATAATGAATTTTCATTTTACGTTTAATGAAATATTACAGTAATTTAAATTGTGAGATATATTTATTTTTATTTCAAAACTTTTTTATAACTGTGTTCTCGTTTCATGTACACTTCCTAACAGATGTTTGAATGATCCCGCGTTAATTATTGTAATTACAATGTTGCCAAGATGTGATTGTTGTATAACTGTACAACAAAATTATTGATTACGTCACAGGTTATATTAAAAGCTAGTGTTAATAGTGTTGCCTACCTACTAAGATTATCTCTTCCATATTTAAATGAAATTCAATAATTAGAAATTACTTACCCCACTTAGTAACCTCGGATTTTCTTTAAATTTTTCCTCCGCTCTCTCGGGCCCCCCTAATTGAATCAACAAAGTTCTAAAAGCTTTATCGGTCGGTACGAATATCGTGTATGGACCTGTCTCGTTCAAAATCGTATCGAGACCAGATTGTTTTAAAAACTTCGCCATAGCGAACAATCCGTTCTTTTTTAATATCTCTGGTAATTCAGATTTTAAATTTTCTACTTCTCGTATGGGATTTAATTGAGAAAAATTTTGTTGTATCGTTATTTCCGTAGGTTTGGGAGCTAGCAAATTTTTACTCGGCGATTCTTGTACACTAGACGCTTGATTTAATAAATCCTTGTTTAATATACGAGGTGTACTTGAAAAGTAAGTTGATGGCGTTGAAGTCGAGATTATTTGCGTACCTATATTGGTTTTTAATGATGGTATTCCAGTTTCTTCTTCGTTATATTCACTTATGGTACTAACGAATCGGGGTTCTTCGGTAGCGAACGAATTTGGGGTAATAGTAGCACGTATTTCACCTAACGTTGTAAAATCATTGCGTAAAGTTGAGGATATTATATCGGGTGTATGTGTAGTTGTGCTTATATTAGGATTATTTGGTAATTTTATTTCTCCTTTTCTAATTTTGTTTAAAATGGCGTCGACATCGACAGGTTTATCTTTATCGTTTCCTTTGACGCCTTGTATTTTCAAAGTACCATCACTTTGTTCTTCTAAAAGTACGAACGTTACTTTTTTTTCATCAGGGAGGTTCTTCCCGATGGATTCTAAACTTCCACTCGCGCCTGTTTTTAATAATTCGTAATTAGAAGACGGTACGGTTTTGGTAAGTTCGTCTAAAATAGCTTTCGGTGGTGTTTCCGTTGTTGTAGTTGTTCTAGAAAATACTAATTTTTCTAAATCGCTACCAGGTTCGACTTTAACACCATCAGGTACCAAACTGGGATCCGAAGTTTTGATCAATTCGACTTTTTCCCCGTTTGGAAGTATTATTTCTTCTATAGGCGTCGGTTGGGTGGTACTGGCGATCAACTGAGCTTTTTGTCCGTTCGGTAAAGTTATTTCTTTCGGAATAGTAGTGGTTCCGAATATATTCACTTGGTGACCGCTTGGTAGTAGGACATTTCCATCTTCTTTCCCTTTGGAAGCGTTTGCTTGATCACCTGGTGAGTTTAGTTGATTTGTTTTTGCTTTAGATGATGATATCTCCCTAGAACTCAAAGTTTTTTCACTTTCATCTTCTTGTCTTCTACCAATTGCTAATCTCAGTTGTTCGAGGAGATCATCTTTTCGTATTTTTTGCGATTTGTACTCGTTTTTTAATTGATTCAGGTCTTCTAAAGTTTGTATCGATTTAACTTTAGATTGTGGTAACGCTGTAGGTAGAAATGTTGGTGAAATGGTACTACTAGTACTAGGACTCGAAGTAGTTGTTGGATGTTCGTCGTAATATTGTTTAACGGCTTGTTCAAATAAACTAATTTCTTCTGGATATAATAATCTTGGTGCTGTTTGTGGTAACGAAACTGTTTCCGCAGAAGTTTTGTACAATTTTTGATAAAGTTGCTTCTTTTGGTTCCTCTGTCTATCGATGAAAGCTTGATGTTCCTCTTGTGCTTTTTTAAGCGCTTTTTCGTATTGTTTTTCAACGAACTGAGCATGTTTTTCGATTATAGCTTGTTTTTCTCTTAGTTCTTTAATTTTTTGTTTGTGTTTTTCTGGATCTAACGATTTGATTTGTTGTTCTATAAGGGAAATGGGATCAGTTGTTGGTCTGGGTTGAATGAACTGTGGTCCTAGCGGAAGTGACTGGCGAGCCGGTTGGAAACTGGTTTGCGTATGATGTTGAATGACTTTCGTCCTTTCGGAAGGTTTTTGATCTGGAAAAATCACTTGATTAGTTGGTGGGGATATTTGTTGATAAGCTTGCTGCGGCGTGGGGACAACGTTCGTTGGTATCGATTTTAATAAAGGCAAATTATTCAAAAATTCATTTTGAGCAAAACTTTCTTGCGTATTCAGTTGTAAAGGGCTCTGAGAAACAAACTGCTGCTGATTCAAAAATGTCTGTAATGTTTTCGTCGACTGGAAATTTTGATTTGTCTGGAAATGTTGAGGTTCGAATTGTTGTTGATTTCGAGGCAAATCAAATCTGTGTTGATGTTGCTGGATATCGCTCAATATTTGTCCTTGTTGTTGAGGTGAAAGCTGACTGCTTCTATCGGCATTAGGAGCAAAGTGCTGTAAAAAATTCCTCAATTAAAATATATTTCTTTAAAACCATTAAATATATATATAAGTTTTTATTTTTATGACAAATGCACTACATAAGTGATATTAATAAACTATTTTATATTACATAACTAAATCTCACCTAAAAATAAAAAAAAACGACATTTAATGTTTATTTCTTCGACTCTTTCTTAAATAAACAATATTTCTTGACCTACATTAATTAATCTCTATTATTATGAATCTAAATTGACACTCGTGACAGTGACATTTGTGACATCCATGACAGATCTATCATAGACATCATAACCCACAGATAAATAAAGTAAACCATAAAACTAAAGAAATACTATTTCTTTACATATACTTAAAAATCGGCAATGTAGCATTCGATCTATCATTGTATTATATAGGTCATCAATTATATATTTATCTCATAGCTGTGCCGCCACATACATAAACATGATAATATATAACTTTTTCACCCTAATCCTCCCTCGTAGTTAGACTACACAAAATACTGTATTATGTTTCCATAGGCAACACAACATACACAGACGCAAAACATTAATATTTGGTAATTTTTGAATCAGTATTTATAATTATTGTTTATTTTAAGAGATACATGATACAACTAGAGTTTAAAAAAATTATGGAATTGTTTTTACTACGATTTGGATTTTTTTTAACAGAAAATCAATTCACAATTGATTTATAACCTTCAATTACGTTCCTGCTTCAGCAGACTTTTGTGTAATATAACAACAGGTACATTATAATTAAACGAAAGAGGTCAAATTTATTCACGTCCATTTTATTACTACTTAAATTTTCTATTTATTTAGAATCAATTAAAAAATTTACTGAGTAGAAAATTTTTATTGCTGGGTTTACGAAATCAGCTCCTACATCAGTTATATAATCATTCGTTGCAATATAATTGAAAAGGTTAAAACTCTATGTCTGATGAACTGGAATTGTATAAAAATATTATTGCGTACGAACAAATAGAGAAATTAATGAAATTATGTATCAGATTGCAAAATATATCGAGTCGCTACTAAAATTATGTTTGTAAATAAATAGATGCATTACATATATGAAAATTTATTACTGAACGATAATCTGAATATATTTTAAATAATAATTTATTATTAATACAATGTAACGTAATGCATTATCTCAGTACTGTTGTTTTTCTATACAAGCTGACAACAGCGCCATTCACCTAATGGACCGTACAGCTGGCGTATAAAAAAGAAGAAGTAACGTTTTTCATAATCTTAAATTGTCTACTTTCCAATTAGTTACAATTTGACTTATCAACAAAAAAGAAGAGGAGATGAGTATTAAAGTCTTTAAGGTAGCTAATCAAAATATAGTTCAATTAAAATAAATAAATAAAACATTATAAGTATGTAATTGAACACGTTTAAGAAGTGTTTATATATTTATTATTCAACATATACTTTGAAATAACAATAGATAACCTCTGAATTTAACAATCATATAATTTAAAAATCAAAGAGTTCATTGATACACGAATTCACATCACTTTCATTTTTCTTAGAGTATTTCACACGTGCGTAATGCTTCTTATTTTTTGCACCTCAAAATAAAAGTGATAGTTCGAAGAGGAGTTAAACGTTCCACTGAGATAAGTGAAAGTTGATGTGTATTGTTACACAGGGACGGATTAGGTTGTCAGCGACATAAATATTCGAAAGGAAAATTTTATATAAAAGAATAGTGGATCGCTTGAGCGTTTCGACCTCGATCTTTTTAAATAATAATTCTTAACTGAAAGGAGGTTTTGTTTACACTACGAATTATCCATTTCACAATTATTAAAAGTTTCGTAATGAATCAAAAATCATTTGTAGACGATATTTTTCGTATACCCCGTATAGTAGCTTTTGAACATTATTCCACTTTAACGTTCAAGTGCAATAAATAAATCTGCGCTTTCGATAACCTGCATCTGATGACTAAAAGTGAATGTAGACTAATTGACCTACCTATATAATTGAAATAGAAAATTATATTTTATGTTAAGATCGGCCTAATTGAGAATTGCAAGATGACTTGTAATTAGATATGATATAATTTCATAGTAATTATTTTTAATGCAATAATACTTTATTTGGTAAAATGGAATTTCTATTTGCATCTCTACAAGTTTCGATATAACTCAACTTTGATCTTTATTAACAAGCCCATCTCTATACCTTCACGTATATCTCAAGGTTAATATTATTTTCACAGTTTTCTGTCATTATTAAAATTCGTAGAGAGATGGCGCAATTAACGATTTTTTTATAAAATAGACATATATTTCGTTATTATTTCTCTAATATGAACTTTTAACTAAATTAAATAAAATGTAATATATTACTTATAATATACAATATTGAAAACATCAACAGATAAATATTCTTGTTACAGTAATCTGCAATACGTCTTGTTAATGAACTTTAAGTTTGGAGTTATAAATGAAGATGGCGTAATCAAAAGTTTCATTATCGTAATATTAAATGTTTTTTTTGTTTATATGAGGTTTATTTATTATTATAAACTATATTATTGATAGTCTACTACTTTTTTGTATAAAACAATAAATATTTTACATTATATGATCTTTACAGTTACCTATAATACGTTTGAATAAATGATTTTTGAACTCGTAAGTAAAACTTTAGATGGCGTTTTGAATTATATCTGCCAAACTTTATACTATTGTTTCTAGAGTTTTTGGAAAAAAATTTAAAATATATTTTGAGTTCACAATTAAAGTAGTGATAGTGATATTTCCCAGTTTTATATATAATAGAATACGCTACATAAGTATTATTTTTTATACATAAATACATTATTAAAAATGTTATCAAATAATGGGTATTTACTTTTTATCGTAGTATACAACATTGAAATGACTATTATGCATATAGTGTTCTTCAAAATTAATGATGAGAATGACCATGAATGCAGTAATTCAATAATATTAACATAGAATCGATAATCATCATATTATTATTTATAATAATAAAGTTTTATTCAGTTTATGTAGGTCTTGTGGTAAAACTAAATTTAAAAACTTCTACACAATTTATTTTGTCATTACCTAACAGCATGTGAAAGAAAATGCCGTGTACACTTTCCGTACCGAACGTGACCTTTGGAGAAAGTGAAGACGAAGTAAGGTCGTCACACAATGGATGAGAAACTAAGAAAAATGTCCCTTATAGCCACCTACATAATGGTTGTTTCGTATTTTCACTTTCGAATCAAGTTCAAGAACAAATAAAAACGGTTGAAGAAACTGCGATAAGATTCTTCTTAACAAGGATGTAACATCTAAGGTTAAGAACCCGCCGATGTCGTGACGAAGAAAGTTATTTTAAATTATCAAATAAATTACTTCATTTTTTTGAGGTATGATGTTTGATGATCGACTTATTTTTATTTATTTCATTCTTATTTTTATTATTTGGAATTGATTCCTTATTAATAATTTAACTAAATTATTTCATTTATTCCAATTATAAAATTATCTCTGAAGGATAGTTACGCTTGGCAACACAGCATATCATATGTTTAAAATAATAATACGCCCCTACTTAACCTAAATTTTTATCAACCGCGGGAAGATTAAAAACAATTTTGTTTCTTTTTTTTGAATAAAATTTAATGGTACTTATTTATAAATAATAAATATACAGTGACTGACAATATTCGTTGGACATATGTATCATTTTTATATGAAAAATTATTTCTTCAATGATGTATAATGAACGTCTTCATTATTTAGCTAGATGATCGTAATTTATCATTTTTATAACGCTATATTATAGTAACTGAACTATCAAAACAACTTGTTACAATCAGGGAAGTTGAAATTATCTATCTAGATAATAAATACTTTATATAGTACGCAAATTTAGCTTACATAATGAAATTACTTTACTTAATACTATATTGTGAATGTAGTATCAAAAGCAATATATTTCCGTACGAAAAGGCAGAATATTAATAGACTTTCAAACTATTAAAAGATTATTATCAAAAAAAAACGATCATCTGATATAAACATAATTACAGTTTAGTAGGTTATCATGGAATAATGAAGTTCATACTTGAAAGTGAAGATGTCGCGCGTGATTTATTTTCATAACTGTCTAAGATTTTTTTTAACTCTTCTCTAATTAAATTAATTGAACATTTTCACACTTGTCTTGTAAATATGTTAGCTAGAATATAATTATCCACGTCCTAATTGAGAAATATGATTAAGAATGTAATTATAAAAGATTAAAATTCAAAACTAGTAGACTCATTGAATGAATCAGTGGCGTAAAGCTGCGTGAAGCAGTTGTAATGAAAGAACAATAAAAGACATGTTCTGCTACTAACTAATTATACGTTTATCTATAGAAGTTTATGAGAATATATTATGCAATATAGTAGAATATAAGCAATTAACTATATTAAAGCCCACAAATAGCTTAATTATTATGTCAAAATCTTCAATAGTACAATATTCTATTCATTCTATCCTTTTTTATTCACAGTAAAAATACATACGTACTCTTTTTTTTTAAGTAATGACATTTGGATTCTTTATTATAATTTCATAATGTTGAAAAGAGATAGCTATCTACGGTAATCTATTCATAAAAATTCATTTGACGTATTCTCTTCTTTTTTTAGTATCGATCCTGTTACGTTATAAGTATTCATGTCTATTGACCAATTTTTATCTCATCTTAAAAATTTCGATTCTAAAAATACGTAATAATCATACATATCCTGTCTATACACAGATTAGTGGATTTCTTAACAATTCTTCCAATAAGGTATTATTCTCATTACACAAATCTGTATGGGAAAGTACGTTAAGATTGAATAAATATAAAAGATTTAGCACAGATATGTGATTACGTCATAAAGGTACGAGTTTTTAATAATAGATTCGAATTTTAATGCATCATTGGATATTTTAATTACAAATTTTTGTTTTTTTTTTCATACCCAAATAAAATCACACGTGTTTGGAAGACATAACAAAATGGCTACTACTACATTATCATGTGCGTAAAGATTTTTACTATTTGAATAACTTTTCGTAGTATATTTCAATAAAATAGTTTCACATCAATTTAGATATTTAAGAGATTTTGTACGTAGTTTGTTTAAAAAAAATATTGTCACATTTTTGCTCGAATAATTCCCGTTACATGGAGTCTTAGACATAACAAAAGAGGTTTTAAACTGTCATTATTTAACGTTGTCTTTTAAACATATATCATATTTACGAAATTACTCGCAGTAAAATTAAAATTACTTAGAATATTGAAAGTAAAAGATAAAATATCTAAATATTAAAAACTATTTGATTGTTGAAAATGAACAGGTAAATACGAAATAATCTATATTCTTGATGCCATCTCTTTTCAATTACTATTTGATTGTTAGTAGAAAAAGATAGAATAAATTTTACTTTATGATGATAACTGATTTACGTCATGAACTATTTCGAAGAGTTTACGATTAAAATATTTCACAACCATCAAAATTTGTCAATAGAAATTAGCACAAGAAGAAATAAACAACATAGTTTTCTTATTTATTAATTCACCAAAAACATCCTTGTATATAAATATTGAAAATGTAATATTCAAAGTCATGTTCGTTATTACATGCGATAGAACGAAAAAGAAATAATGCACGCCATCTCTGTTTCTCACTGTGAATTTCTGTGCACGTTGTTATTACCTACGATACCATCAACTAAACATTCTAGTATGAAAAATTATATACTAGAACTAGATATATTAATGTAACAATGTAAAAATTAATTTATTGTTATACGTGGTTAATTAAGTTTGCCACCGCACAATTCTCTTAGGAATTTCCTAAAACTTTCTTTCCGTAATTTTATTGTTAACTTATGACGTTCGAATATCTATATGTAACATATATAATAATAAAAGAAGCATTTTTTCAATACTTAGTTTTGAATCAACCCGTAGAAATTATTTTCTTCGTTGGACTGTCCCATTCATACAAAAAATTTCCATGAAATGTTTATAATAAATTTTTGTCAGACGACCGGTGTTGCCAAGTGTATCTAATACCCGAAAACGTTTTCGTTAGTAGGTATTAATTTGTGCATATTTAATAAAATTCAATTATACAGAATAAAATGTGTTGAAAATATATATAAATTGACGAAAAGAAAATTTAAAAAGTTGAAAAATACGTTTCGTTGAACTTAAATGAAAATGTATACTTTCTAGAATAATATTTGAAATTAGTTTCTTAAAATGAATATGGCAACATCGCGCTGTCAAGTTGTCTGCTTTTGAAAATCCGCTTTGATTATTAATTTAATTATGAATGTTATCAACAAATTGTTATAAATATTTTTGAATGTTATATATGTAGGAAAAAATTAATACAAATAATAATTGTCATTTATTTACTATGTGTAATTTATACTCTCATTATACCAATAACTTGTTTTGGATTTATCTTAAGTATAAACAGTTTTTTATGTCATAAGAAATTTAGGTAGACGCGCTGTTGCCAGATATAAAACGATTTAGATATAGATTATATTATAGTTAATAGTTAAAAACGTATTCGTATTTAATATAGGATGTAATAGTCGAAAGAGAAGAAAAATTTTATATTTAATAAACTTCTTCATGTGAAAAAATGAACAATAGTTTACTTTCTCTCGAGAGTAGTACAATTCGGTACTTACCGTGTGCGTTCCGAGTATTTGCGCCTCTAAATGATCGAATCGCGTGCACAATAATAATAAGTAACACGTCAAGAAGTTCTTTGGAGTTTTCATTATCGCGTTCACTGCACCGAACGTAGTCAAAGATGGTACTAGACGGCTGAAGAGTACAAGCCGCGTCTTTTACAGTACTCCCTCTCGATAACTGACGAATCTACGGAGATGATACCACTCTCTCGTAATTTTCTCTATAGGCTATGATCTAATATGTACTATTTTTGTCATAGAATCATTGCACATTTATATAAAGTGAAATTTTCATTATATTACTTTTTATTTGTTCCGAATAATACTAATTTTCAAATAAAATGTCATTATATTTATCGATGAACCCCCGTATTTCACTCTGTAACGAAAATTGCAAATACCTTTATAACATAGATAATAGTTATTGGGCCATTACGGTCCTGTGATATTATCTTATCCTATTACCAATTGCTTTTACTTATAAAAGACCTTAAAACCTTCTTTATTCATCAACTATTAAGTATTATTCAATTTTATCATTTTATTAATGATTTTTATAAAGAAACATCGATTTTGACTTATAATTTAATCTTAAGTTTTAATCGTTTCATTTTACAGTGTTGCCTATCTTGTTAGTCAGTTTAAATAGTTCATTGGTTTTACAATGTAGATTGAAAAAAAAACATTTCGACTAAAATCGAATTATTTTACTTCATAAATACCCTGTATATATGTATTGATCTAAATAATAGGTTAGTTTTGAATAACCTTCAAGGGGTTGGTCGATTGTTTTTATTGTCTACCAACTTAGTCATAGTATCTAATACTAAAAATTATATTTGGCAACCTCGAACCTCGAATCGAGAATATTCGAAACTCCGACGATAGAGGGAGATAATTCCGTCTTCCATCGGTTTCCAAACCAACGTTAAATAAAAAATACATGGGCGTTAAGCAAGTGGTATTATGTCCTCGTAAATTTTATAAATTGAGAATGTCACAGGCGTGAATCAGTGATTACGAAATTGTAAAAATTATATTTACTAGAGAGTTTGACATTATATTGTTAGAGATGGTACACCACTGTTTATGTCTGTTCTAGAGAACTGTTAATGTTGCCACGTATTCTGATTGTTAATAATAGACGTAATCGTATAAATTTGTACAGATAAAATTTGGTTTTAATTTGCAACTTTTTAAACAAATAAACTACGATACTGAATTGCAGAAAATAAAAGTGTTATGTAAAAATAGATGGGCGGTGTGAAATTAGGAAATTTTTAATTTTTCATATTCACTCATAAAAGCATTAGAATGCTATTTGGGTCTTTTCTACATTCACTTCAGATTAATTGTTTTGATGTGTGTATTCGGTTATTAGCATGTGATTACACACGTATCACGGGATCAATGCCATTACGAAAATATTTATGATAATACAATTGATCTCTGGGAAATATATTATGTAATAAACAATGACTCGAATCAATTTCCAAAAGTTAGTTAAACGGCATGTTATACTGTATGTCCTTTTAGAAGTATTAGGTAATTGAGCAATTACCTAATTGTAGTTGTCAAAATCAGCTGGAAAATGGCCGCCGGGGGGTAAATAAAGTTTGTAATTTTTTTGCGAAATAACTTCTTAAAAAGTTGCTACTCAAAGAAGTTCGAAATTTACTCTCGAAAACGTGGCTTAGTTGTTTTTTTTTGGTCTATGCAATGTCGTCTTTAATGTTGTTCTTTTCTATTGAAGAATCCCAACTCTACAGTTATTTTTGAAGCGGTTGTCAGTGGAAACCCCACGGCCGTCATTTTGACGTAGATTGCAAGTACGTTGTTTTTAGGTTATGTTTTAACTGAATTTTCAAAGTGGCTTTTCAAATGTATTTCTTAAAAAAGATTCATGTTTAAATAATTATGATTTCGATTCAATTTTCTTTCGTAATAAATAAATAACAATAAAAGTACGTGTGTCTGGAGAAACTGATCAAATGTAAACAGATGTATTATTAGTGGTTACGTTCTTTAACCAAAACTTAATACTACGGAAGAGGAAAAAAGATATTGTTATAACATAATTGTATAATAAATTTTTATTTATTTTTTTTAAATAATAAATGAAAAAGTTTACCAGAAAAAAAACACGACAGCTTATTTGTAAATGGTGCAATTTCTAAAACAGCAGATCGGAAAGAATAATTTAAACAACAAAATTACTTTTAATCTTAGTTTATTTGTATATGAAGTTTTAAAATGTATCCTTATTTATTTTTATTGAAAAGAAAAATTTCGGGCAAAATATCAATTTTAAACTTTGAATACGAACAAATATAAGTTATGAAATGAAAATTAAATCGGTATAAATGAACATTCCATCATTGAATCACATGATAGGGACATGGCGTCAGTTTCCGCTTTTTTTATTATTATTATTAATTTTGATTTACAGTGCATATGAATTTAATGACAACATCATTGAAAAGTATACATATAGTTTTAGTAAATTTGAAAGCGATATCGTCGAACAGGAGATTCATCAACTAAATTAATTTTGTTCAATATCATGTTTACCGAGCTGCCATCTATTGAACGAGACTTGTATTAAATATGATGATGTTTACTAGACCCGTCATAAATATAGTTGACTGTTGAATTATGAAAGAAGTTTATTAGGTACAATATAGATGGCGCAAATGTTTTTAAATTAAAAAAATAATTTAATATCAATTTACAATAGAAAATTAGTCAATTAGTTGAAAAATTCATAAAAGGAGAATTAATTATTTCAAACAATAGAAATATAATGTATTCTTAACTTGATATTTTTTATTATTGTGAGGTTTGCTATATCTTTTTGAAATAGATATAATTTAGAAAGAAAGAAAGATGGTTTATTCGATTATATATATAAAAAACAACTTTTTTCCTATTGTTAATGTATAATCATTGATTCAATCCATAAATTGAATAGTATGGTAAAATTAATAAGAATTCAAAAAGACCGCAATTTTTCGTCATTATTGTTTCCGTTCTGTACCCAATCAGGCGAAAGGAATGGCTGTTTCCGGTTTTATAAGTTGTCGGCTTTTCAATGGAGGTCTTCATTGTGCTGTCAACAGTTTTCTAACACACCGAGTTCTTTGTATCAAAAATAACAGCGAAATTTAATTGTTCATCTCTCTAATAGTTGAGAGATATTTCTGTTACTTGGATTTTCCCAATATTAGTGTTAAAATGCCCTCAGCGGCTAGTGTCAAGATTGACAAGCAAATTAACCCGGAAAATGCATTAGCAGATTCTTCGCAAAATTTAACCCCTCTTAGACAAGCTATAACAATTATTGAACACAAAATTAGGAATTTGGAGAAGAGGAAGGTAAGTCTAACGTGATATATTTAACGAAACATGTTTTTACCGCATAGTTTTTATCTGTTACATTGTCCTCATTTCAATAACGAATCCAGGTATTTTATGTCGATATGGTGGTTTCTCGAATGACGTGGGGATTGGTGAAAATTTAATTTCACATTGTTGTTTACCAATATAAGAAGTGTACATTCAGTTCTAATTAAATATTGTAACATTCCATTAAGTATGATTATCAGACTGTCAAGGTTCAATTAATGTTTTTTGTTTATGCGAATTATAAATATCAATTTAATAAATTAATCGAATACCTTTTATTTGTAACAACTATATTCATTAAAGTTTATTCGACTTTGAATTTTTTAGTAGTATATCTATAAATTTATTAATTATCTTCCGATTCAGCGACATTTTTATTTGTAAGAAATCGAATCTCGAATTAATTCGTTTAATTATAATTTTCGTATTAAATCAATTTGATATTAATTACATTAATATAAATTTAGAATAACCAATTTTAGTTAGTTTTTTGAATATCTTCATTCAATTTTGACTAAATTTTGGTATTTGCACAGCTATTTCATGTTTACAGTTTCTACAACTTTCCAGAGCCTTTTCTTCTAATTTTTATGCTAAATTTTCTAGTTTTAGTGTTTATTTTATCACTAATATACTATTTGACAAACAACGGACACATATTATTCAGATATGTTGTATTTTGTGGAGCATTTAAGGTTTTTACTGTTTAGAGAAGACTTGAATGAACTTTTTTAATTTTATATTCAAGTGCTGCTGGGCTATTTCTTTGATTGTTATTAACTTGCATATATATATATATATATATATATATATATATATATATATATATATATATATATATATATATATATAATTAAATATCAGTCACGGGGTTTGATTATTAATTACAATTGCTACTGAATCATCAGCAATCATCAAATGATAGCTTGAGTATGACTATTTTTTATTTCATATCGAATTATGATAAGAAAAACGATTACCTAAGTACCCTGTGCAATTTCAAATTTCAATTGATAATTATTGTAAGATTAAAATTAAAGCATTGGTACTTATGTTATACGAGGATTGTCCGACAAGTTTTTTAGATCTAACACAGAAACAAGACATTTTTTTTTTCAATTTTTGAGTCTTGTATCATAAAAATAGGGGCTTAGATATGCGTTAACGTCCTCGTTTGATTAAAATCTCTCTCCACCAAGTGGAAAGTTAAGGTGAAGAAAAGGAAAAAAATCGCTGGTTGTAGATCTGGTAAATACGGCGGGTGTTTGCGCAATTCGAAGTTAAATTTTAGTCATGGCGATTATCGAAGTGCAAAAAGGTGTGGTGTCCTGACGGAAAAGCATTTTTTCCAGTTTTCCATAGCAATGATGTTATTTTACCTTTTTGAATGTAGAAGATATGAAGATAATGCCATCATTATTCATCCCATCGGCTGTTTTTTCATTTAATTCAGTGTTTCAAAATTATTCAGTCGGTGTAAGGTTAGAACCAGACAACCAGATATTTTTGTGTCATTCATTAAATTGAAATTTGGAATTTTATTTTGTTTTAGTCAAAATTAGAATCATATAAAGATTTACAAAATGCCGGAAAAGAACTGAACGCCGATCAAAAGACTGCAGTTGCAAAATTCAACGAGGTGATAAGCACATTAGACTTTGCGAGAGATTTGTGTAAACAGTTCCTAGGTATAGCGGTGGCATCGGAAAAAGAAGCAAAAAAAGTTGCTAAAAAAGAAGCCGCCGCCAAATACCAAGCAGAATTAGCGAGGTTGCGGGAAATTTTGTTGGTCCAAGATGCTCTCAACCAAATGGGCAACGAAACAGTTAGAGACGATTTCTTGAACGGCAGAAACGGCGCTGCTCAATTAACAGAAACAGATTTAAAGTAAGCTCTATTATTAATTCAAATATTTGTAGTAGATTAGAAATTAAAAAAAATGGTAATTATTTAGGTTGTTGGATGATCTTTATCCAGCCGTGACGCCTAAACATGAAGCTGGAAATCCTACTGCTTTTATGAACGAAGTACAAGCTGCTGCTGAACATCTTTTGGCGGCAGTAGATGGTAAACCTAAAGAAGTATTTGGTGGTACTTATAGTCAAATTAAAGAAACCTTGGGGAAAATACACGAAAGCGGCTATTTTGATCAAGCACAGGTAAATATTATCAATATAATTTATATACCTTTCATATAATGAATTATTGTTTTAGGTATATGAGGAATATGTAGAAACCGAGGTGGTTACTGAACCCGAACCTGTAGAAAGTACCAACGAAACTGTGGAGATTGTACCACCACCTCAACCTCAAGATATCCCAATCGCTAACGTTACACCCATTGCAGTACCATTAATAGAAAGTTTGACGATAGAAAATAGATCAACCGTTCATCAGCAGATACCGGTTGAACAACCTCCCCCGATAGAGCAAGCATTAACCGCCGAACCGACTATGTTTTACCAACAATTACCTCAACAACCGCAACTACAGCCTCCACCAAGACCTATCAGCGAAATGTTAGGAACCGGTAGTTTCTACTTCTTACAGGTACGAAATTTCTTGTTATTTTTTTTTTAAGATAATATTTTTGTTTTTGTAGGAATCCGAGATAGATCCCCCTGAGCAAATACCCAGCCAGACGTTCACGAATCAGAATTTCAATAATCACCCACCGCATCCGGTCGCCGTACCGCCTCATTTTGCGACTTTACCCAACAATTTGACTCCGACCAATCATCAAGTTCCTCCACAAATTCAAATGAGCAACAACGGTATTGACGATACGTTGAGAACAACCGAAGAACCTCTTCAACTGGGTAAAGATGGAGGCGCGCCACCGCCTAACAGAGGACCGCCTAGGCCTACCAATAACCAGTCATTTTACCAAAATAACGGTTACAATAGACCGCGACAGCAGAATCAGAATAGGAACGCCAGACCGGCGGCCAATAGGCACGCGTAATGGTGATTACCAAAAAGTATGATATGATATTATGTTATCATTTTTTTTTCTTCTTCTTTCAACTCGATAAGTCAAAGTATGGACGTTTTTCGTTTACGTTGATTTGAAAAAAAATCGCGTCTTGTGTTTTTCAGGAAAATGTTATTTTGCTATTTCGAATATTAATGTAAACTAATTAAAAATAAATATAAGATTATAATAATAACGTTTTTTGTTCGATTTGGTCGATTGTCGCATTTTTTTTTTGTAAATTATATCATTCAAAATGAATGAAATTTTTTTTTTTTTCGGAATTCAATTTTGCTAAAATAACGAAAGAAACGAAATTAGAAACTTTTTTTTTGAATAGTGAGAAGTGTGACATTTTTTGGTAAAATAATTTGTTGATTTCAAGATGCGCATGTATCAGATTTATTTAATTTATTGGTATAAGCAAAATTTGACTGCAGTATAATTTTTGTCGACGTTACATTTTTCATGTTATTTAATAACGTTTTCATCCATCTCTTTAGTAGCGCGAACACAAGTAACTGACACTCTTAAAGCCCCAATGTTACCAATGTTTAAATGTGATTTTCCCTTTTATCTGACTAATGATTTCACTTACACTTTATATACCGACGGTTATAATGTTATTTCGTTGGTAAACGTACAATTGCGAAAATAATGCCACGTTGCTAGGTTTGTAGATAACTTCAAAATTTGACTGCATTATAATTTACTTTTCGACGTCACGTTTTTACGTTATTTAATAACGTTTTCCCCCATCTCTTTACCAACGCAAACACGAGAAATTCTGACACTTTTGATGCCACAGTGTTACCAATGTTTAAATATGATTTCCCCTTTTATCTGATTAATGATTTGACTTACACTTTTTATGCCAACGTTTAGAATGTGATTTTTTTGATACACGTGTAATACTTTCAGTTACATTCCTATATTGGGATGTGAATATTTAACTTCTAGTTTATGCGAACATTGGTACACTGTTGCCAATGTTTGAAATGTGATTTTCTGTAATTTTTTAGTTAGATCAATTATTCTCTTGATTATAATAGAAAATGAATGCAACGTCGACTGACTGCAGTTTTTGTCATTTTACGTTCCGGAAGTAAAAGTTACTATATAGAAATCAAAAACAAACTGTGTTGGTATTTGAATTTCGTTTATTTTTTTCTTGATACATTTTCAGTATAATTTTATTGGATTAGTATAATTTTGATTAAAAATAAAAAATAATCAATACTTGAACATATTGTTTGATTTCCTCCTAACCTCTTTCTAGTGGGACCGCTACTCCTCCTATTCTCCTCAGCGAAAAGAAAGTGACACAACATTTACTAGGACTAAGACCAATAAATAAATATTTTCGATTTCCTTTTTCAAAAACAAGAATTTTAATTATTGGAATATCGATTTCAAAGGGCACCCTCAGATCCTAAAGTTGTTTCGACTTCCAACCCTCCTCCATCTAGTATTTCCACCCTGGATGTCTGTTAAGAGACCAAGAGCCCCTATTGAATCACTAGTTGCCTCCAAATGCAATAAAACTGCATCCGCAGTGGGGCCCCGGGCAGAGGAACCAAAGTCTTCCCCTGGTCAGGTATCATATTCGTCAAAAGGCTCAAATTGATCAGATTTTTTATTTTAATATATGATTTATATTTTTTTCATTTTGAATTTAGAACAAAGTGGTTTCTAATATAAATACGAGGTTTGTACGATTATTATCCCTCTCAATATCCTTTGTAAACAATTCATTATTCAAATAACCGATCAAAAAAGTGCACTTGATGCCAATTCAGGCTAATAGGAAGGTTATCTATTATTTTGAGACAAGATATTTAATGGGGAAAGTTAAAATGGTTTAGTTGTGGTGTAAACGTTAAAAAAAGATTGTTTAAAATATATAATTGATAATATACTTTATACAAAACTTACAATAAAACAATTTATGCCAAAAATACAACAAATACGATAAAGAATAGAATCAAAACTCCAAATATTTTGATCATCAACCACCTGTTGGATGAAATGCTTTTGAAATATTTAACTATCTGTCCATGAGCTGCTTCTATATTCATTTCTGCGTGTTCTATATTGGTATCTATTCTTTCCACCATTTCGTCTTGTTCTTTCACCATATGTGCCAATTGTTGAAATATCCCTATAGAAAATCTCAAATCAATCATTTTCCCAACAACGATTTGTCGTTTCCGAAATACCAGAAACAATAAAAAATTGAATATCAAAAATAATTATGAATAAATAATTTTTTTGTCTTACCTCCTAATTCCACTATTGTCGATTCAATATTTTGCATTGTTTCTGCTCGACTTTGTAGATAATTATCCGTTTGATCGTACATAAGAGCCGCTTGCATTTGCGTCTGTCCTCTAGGGAGTAAAGCTGTATTTTCTAAATCGATAGTAACTCGATCTTCGTCTTGTAACAACAAACTCCCTTAAAAATTTCACATTATCTGATAACCCTCATTTAAACAAAAATACTTACCCTGTGCAGGTTGGGCTATGTTAGGTGGCGGTAAACCTCCCTGAGAAAACTGGTCCCTTCGGTTCTTTTGATGTCTCAAATTTTCAGTTCTAATTTCCAAGACTTGTTTAAAATCTGTCGACATACTAGCTAGTTTCGATTGTAACGCTAGTACGACACTACTAGAATGGGATTGTAGATGTTTACCACCAGATCCTTGCCTCTGTTTCTTAGATACATCTTGCAATTGGGCTATTTGCTGGTTTAAATTACTGAGATCACTTTTTATTATGTAAGTAAGTTCTTGGATCTCGGCCGTTCTATCGTCAAATAACGATTTTCTTTTCGCCACTAGAATTGTACATCACTTTTTTTTATAACAACGAGATTTATTCACAAATTTTAATGTACTAACATATAATTAAATAAAGAAGAAAAAAATAATTACTTACGTAAAGTTAACTTTTCAAGTTTCGTATAGGTGCTAGCGATATTTTTACCAACATTTTTAGCGATTAACATAAATTCGGAATGACTTTGTATAGCCCACGATTTTTTGGGATCCCTCGCAGCCACCGCCCTAGCGATATTTCTTCCTTGTAAAGTCTGTATAGTGTTCACAAATTCAGTAGTTCTATCTTTCGCGGTCATGACTAATTCTGGTTCTGTATAATCTTCAATATAATCCTCGTCTAAATAATATTCAGTAGTAACATTGTTCGGATACACAGAGTTTATTTGATTTATTGTTTTAGGCTTACTATTAGACCAATAATTATCGTTTCCTATTAAAATTTGAGGCTCATTTTCTGAGCCAGTTCGTCGACGTCTAGGGAGCATTGCATTATTAAATTACCATTACAAAATAATTTTTAAACGAATTATCATATTCTAAATATATAAAAAAATAAACCGAATTTTAAGTATTACTCGTGTAATAAATTTTAGTATATGTCAGGCATAATTACTTGAAAATAACCAATCTGTTTAATTATTACTTTTAATACTTTTACTATGTACACGTCTATTGCCACATGACATTATGACGTACAACGACAATTATGACATTAGTGACAAGAAGCGCGTTCAATTGATATCAGTACTTTTTTTAAAATAACGATAAATTAAATGAAAAATTGAATATTAAAAAGTA
Organism: Diorhabda carinulata; assembly: GCF_026250575.1. Taxonomy (NCBI): domain Eukaryota; kingdom Metazoa; phylum Arthropoda; class Insecta; order Coleoptera; family Chrysomelidae; genus Diorhabda; species Diorhabda carinulata. The sequence goes on from NC_079468.1 coordinate 23,680,989, forward strand.
AAATAATTAATATACTCAAATATTCACTAATTCTAATAACAATTATGATATTTTAGCAATTTTCGTATCAGTATAGTGCGTGCATGAAAAATTGTTTAATAAATGTCAATATTATTATGACAGTATTTAAATCCATCAGTACACGTATGTTGTTTTAATTGATGTCAAAGTATAGTTTTGAAAATATATAATTTTTTTTAAAATTAAACATATAATAAATCTGATAATATGACGTCTTTAAGACTAAAACAACTAAGTAAGTACTTATAAAAATCAAAACGAAGTAAATAATTTAATATTATCATTATTAGGTGCAATAAAACAAATGTTGAATTTAAATCAACCCCAGACAAAGTTAACAGCGTCTGATCCAGTTTGGAAGATATTAATTTACGATAGAGTAGGACAAGATATAATGTCACCGTTAATTTCAGTAAAAGAATTACGAGAAGAAGGTGTAACGCTTTTCGTGTAAGTTTCCTTGTTGTTTTTCGTAATTATATTAATTTTATTTTATTAATTATTTTAGACAATTACATTCAGATCGAGATCCCATTCCCGACGTTCCTGCGATTTATTTTTGTACCCCAACACAAGAAAATTTGGATAGAATTAGTCAGGATTTTCAAAAAGGAACCTACGACATTTATCATCTCAATTTTATATCTCCCATTTCGAGAGAAAGATTGGAGGATTTAGCTTCTTCTGCGATAACTGCTAATAGTGTCGCTAATATACATAAGGTTAGTTAATATTTTTTTTTTAATTAAATTAGGGTAATAAACGAATAGGGTATATTTTAATTTTAGGTCTACGACCAATATGTTAATTTTATTTCGTTAGAAGACGATTTGTTTGTATTGAAACACCAAAATAGCGATGTTATTTCTTATTATAGTAAGTTATTGTTAATAAAAATAATAATTATTACAAGTGATAATTTTTAGATATAAATAGGGGCGATATAAAAGATTCTGAAGTTGATTTTATAATGAATAACATTGTTGAGTCACTATTTTCCGTATTTGTCACGTTAGGTGAGGATTTTTTCCAAATTTGATGATAGTAATACAAAAATCTAGTATTTTCGTTAATTATATTTAGGTACAGTACCCATAATTAGATGTCCTAAAGGTAATGCAGCCGAAATGGTTGCTGATAAATTAAAAACCAAATTGACCGAAAATCTGTTTGATACTAGAAATAATTTGTTCATCTCGGATGCTCAATCTGGCAATTTCAATTTCCAAAGACCTCTATTGATAATTTTGGATAGAAACGTAGATGTTGCAACACCTCTACACCATACTTGGACTTATCAAGCTCTAGCACACGATTTATTAGAATTATCGTTAAATCGAGTTATAATTGAAGAATCTACTCCTAGCGGAGGTAATAAATTGAAAATTAAATAACTTTAAATAAATTTTTCTATTATTTTTCGTTATACAGGTGTTAGGGCGAAAAGTAGATCTTGCGAATTGGATTCAAAAGACAAATTTTGGTGTACGCATAAGGGTAGTTCGTTTCTTACAGTAGCCGAAGCGATCCAAGAAGAATTGGAGCAGTATAAATCGTCGGAAGAAGAAGTTAAGAAATTGAAAAGCTCTATGGGAATCGAAGGGGAAAGTGATTTCGCGATAACCATGGTATCGGATAATACTGCAAAAATAACGTCGGCTGTAAATTCATTGCCGCAGCTATTAGAAAAGAAGCGTCTCATTGACATGCACACGTCCGTTGCGACGGGTGAGTATTTTTTTTCAAATTCGCCGGCTTTTTTTTTCAATTTTTTCTATATTCGTAGCTATTCTAAATTGTATCAAGTCTAGAAAATTGGATACTTTTTACGAATTGGAAGAAAAAATTATGGGTAAAGCTCAGGGTTTGGAAAAACAGCTTATGGACGTGATAACGGATCCGGAGATGGGACAACCTGAAGATAAATTGAGATTATTCATGATTTATTTTATTTGTACGCAAAACATCACCGATCAAGATATGAGGAAATATGAAACTGCTCTAACCGAATCTGGGTGTGATTTATCGCCGCTTTTATATATAAAAAGGTGGAAGTAAGTATTTCTAATTAATAATAATCCACCCTGTAGTTTTTACAATTTTTTCGTGATTATAAAGTCAATTGGAGACCCACGGAAATTTTGTCCTTTGTTATTGATCTAAGTTTTATTTAATTTATGTCTTAGCTACTTTCTGTGCATTTCTCCTTCACAAATCTTATTTTCCTCATGTTTTAACCAGTTTTCCTCCAATTATCATGTAGATAGGTTCTACTTTCGTGTTAAGTCTCATTGCTTCCCGCATTTTCTTTTTAAGCCCATATTTGAGGTGATTATTCCAGGTTTTGCTATAAAATTTATGCTCTAATGGCTTTTTTGTACATTTAAGTTTCTATTTCATGTAATTATTCTAAAAAAATTGGGCCTCAGGATCCCAAAATGGTCCAGGTCAATCCCTAGGTGTCCTCAGGATGCTCAATGAAGGTTTATGCTGTGGGATCTTTCTCTTATCAATAAAAAAGAATTTTGAGGTCTTACAAGAGCCTTTTCATTGTAATAATTTATTTTTTCCATTTTTTTTATATCCGAATTGCTCCAGGTGAACCCTCAGGTGTTTGAGGGAGTCTTAACAAGCGCCCGGGCTGTGATATTTTCTTTATATTGAAAAAATAGCAACTTGCGGTCTTATAACATTCTTTATATTGTATAATTGATTTTTTTTACACTATTTTCATAACCAAAATGGTTCTTTTAGGACCATTTATATCTCAGTAGTTCTAATGAACCATGTGTCGATCTTCATGATCTATTTGTAACTCTCCTATTAAGCAAAACCCTCCTCATAGTATTTTCTATATCTCAGTAGTTCTAATGAACCATAGTGTCAAGGATGGTTTCAAGACATTTTCTGCATTGGTTTTCGTTGCCATTTTGTAATTAGTTGTTTTGGAGGTTCTTTTAGGACCATTTATATCTCAGTAGTTCTAATGAACCATGTGTCGATCTTCATGATCTATTTGTAACTCTCCTATTAAGCAAAACCCTCGTCGTAGGATGATTTATGTAGCAGTAGTTCTAATGAACCATAGTGGTAAGAATGGTTTTAAGACATTTTCTGAATTGGTTATTGATGTGATTCTGTAATAAGGTGATCTGGAGGTTCTTATTTACCACAATTCGTTGTTTCTATGCGTAATTATTCTAATTAGGTCTTTCTAGAGGTGGAAATGTACCATATTTTCAACTTTTTTGTATAATTCAATGCTGGAAGTGACCATTAAAGTAATTTTCTTTCTACAGAAAGGTTGTGGGTCAGTAAAAATCTTTTACGCTTCTTATTTGTCAAAGTATATTGATTTCCGGATGATTAGGAACCTAAATGTTAGTTTCGTACGGTAATCTTGGAACAGCTCCGAAGCTATGATCTTGTTTTGCATTTACTATCCTAAAAGAAAAATTTAAAATGTTTTTATTTGAAATATCAATATTTTCAAGTGTACCTTATATTTTAGGAGTTATATGAAAATGGCAAGTAGTGTGGTTAATCGTTACGAAAGTGCTGGAACAAAAACTGTGAATATGTTTTCGAAATTGGTGTCCCAAGGATCAAGTTTAGTTGCCGAAGTTAAAAATTTAGCCTTGTCGAGGCATGTGAGTATGAAAACACACCATAATTTTTTTAAAAAATAATTTGTAACTTGATTTTACAGAATTTACCTGTGACTAGAATAGTCGATAACTTGATGGAGTTTAAGAATAGTTCTGAAATGGATGAGTACCGTTATATGGATCCGAAACAACCGAAATTATCAGAAACTCCTAGAAACAGATCATCGTTTCAGGAAGCTATAGTTTTCATTGTAGGGGGAGGAAACTACATCGAGTATCAAAATTTAATGGATTACGCAAAGGTATCTTATATTATATTATATTATCTCTCAGGGATAATTTTATTTTAATTTTAGAAAAAAACAACTGCGGGTAACACGAAGAGGATTTCTTACGGTTCTACGACGTTTTATAATGCCAAACAATTCCTAAAACAATTATCTTTATTAGGACAAGAGTTATAGTATTAAAAATTTGTTTATTTCTAGTTTTTTCTTTTATTTTTCCAGTGTCCTCAGGTCTCCCCATCACCTCTGCGTACCGTCTTTTCCTTTTTTCTCGTTCCTTCTTGTATCTATGTCCGTTGATCTAAAATCTGACATTCTCGGTGTGTAAGTCAGCCACTTTATTCTTTTGATTAGTTCTACTTCTCCATATAAATTGTCAACCATAATTCTTCCTCCTTTTTACCCCCTAGTATCCTCCTTCCCTATAAATCTAAAGATATTGAAGAAGGAATAGGCGTTAAATGCAATATGAAAGAAAGAAGAAGACATATCTCAACTTCTCTTCCTCTGCTTTTTTAAGAATCCACATTTCAATGTTGGTTTTATTATTGTTTTGTACATATGTAGTTCAGTCTTACTAGAGATTTTTTCTCTAGAGTTCAGTGCTCTCAATTGTTAACTTCCCTTTGCCATCTTTGGTTCTAGATTACCTCCCTTGTCCTTGATAACCTCCCCGAGATATATATAACTTTGAACTTGTTCTAAGCTCATTACTTTTGCTTCATTCACTTTTATAGAAATACTTCTCATTGATTCTTTCTTTTGTGGTGTTGTCATTATCATGAGCTTCGATTTTTGACATGCAGATTCACTGATATTAAAGGACATTGAAAAGCCCATTTTGACCATTGTTGTTTCAGCTTTTTCATCATTTAGTCCTTGCAGGATCTTTCTCCATTAATAAAGTCCATTTTGACCATTGATGTTTCAGCTTTCTGTGATGTCCTTCTATATTTTTGTTTCTTCCGTCACTGTAGGAATAAAGGATATTGAAAAGCCCCTTTGGCCATTTTTGTTTCAGCTTTTTGATTTTTTAGTCCTTGTAGGATCTTTCTCCATTAATAAAGTCCATTTTGACCAGTGATGTTTCAGTTTTCTGTGACTTCCTTCCATTTTTTGGTTCTTTAGTCCCTGTAGGATCTTTCTCCATAAATATACCTTCTTTAGACCCTGCAGCCCAAAGATTCTCCAGACTATCAGTTTAAATCTTTTTTGACCACCTTTATTCAAATTTCCTGTGCTTTTCTTTCCTTTTTTTGGTTATTTAGTCTTTTCCTCTGACCTCTTTTCTTTTTTTTGTGAATCCAACAGAAATCCTCAGAAAAATTATAATTAATGTTGATAATAGTGTAAATGTCTTAAATTACATTCAAATGAACCTTATAAAAAATTGATTTACACCTATTAGACGACTTTATGGTGGTTTTTCAACAAATTAAAGAACACATTCAATTCATCGTAATACCACAAATAAAAGTCGTTAATAATGGATATAGATTTATTTATTTATTAACTTGAAAGGTATTTCTTTCCGTATATTTGCACTTTTTTTTCAAAAGCTGGAGACTTGATCGGGGTGTCTTCCTCGTAAAAAGGATTCATGGAATGTTTAATGTACGCTTCGTATATTTCCGAAAAGAAATTTTTAATACCGTCGTCATTTCGATTATCGTGTACGATAACGAATCTTATTAAACTCGCCGTTATGAAAGCCGAAACGAACCACTGATTGAATTTATCTATAGATTTTAAATTCATAGCGTGAGATTTCCATTTGTGTTCATCTATCAAATCCAAAGCGGAATGTGCGATGAATTGGTTCAAATGTCTGTGATCTTCTTTCTAAAAGAAAAATTTAGTATTCGATTGCATAAAATATCGCGACTATAAATACCTTTGGGTCCTTACTGTTTGTAAATTCCATTTCAAATAAAGGTTTATCATTATGTCCTACTATTACGAAATAATATGTTCCAATCATATTTATTTACATTTTCCACCATTAATATTGAAGAAATGTCATATGTCAAGTGTCATAATATAATATTTATATAACATTCACTAATCTTTAAAGATATTCGATATAGATTTATGATTCTTTCTTGTTATTCGGGATCACTGATCTTCTGATTCTGAACTTACTAAACTGGTCATAGCTATATTATTCTATCAACTGATTATTTGTTTGTTTTTAATTTTTAACGAAACTCAAGCTACTAATCCCCAATATTTGGTCATGTTTTATGAGCAGCATAATTGTTCTGATCAACTAATTTACTTGATACCGTATCATAGATATCGAAAATCCCTGTAATTACTACTCTTAGTACGTTCGTTTATATAATAATCTTTTGTGTTCTATGGTTTCAAGAAATTGAAGTTGTCAATTTTTTTCTTTAAAATAGCTTCGTGTTAGTTTTCTTTGAAGATTGAGGTTAGTTCGATAGTGATTAACCGAGTCGAATAAACTATCAATATAATAAATTTTTTTTTTAAATAGAGAAGTAATTATATTCTATAAATTTTATTGTAATACTGAGTCAAAAATATGAAAAAATGAGTTCGCCAGTGAAATTATATCAATGTAGATTATGTTTAAATAAAACCCCTACTAGAGTAAGTATCTTCGGAGGCGATTTTCCAAAAATGTTGGACGTATTAACTTCGATAAAGGTAAATAAAATTACAAAAACTTTTCGACATATTTTTAATCCAATCTATTAGGTACATGAAAACGATGGACTTCCAAAATACAGCTGTATAAAATGTGCTAAAGAAGTTCAAATGGCTTTGATGGTAAAAAAGCGTATCATCAAAGCACATAAACTTCTTTTAGAAGCTGTAAAAAAAAAGAAACATTTATTAGAACAAACTTTGGGATCAATTACTTCGAATAAACTCACTCAACCGAAACAAACAACAACAAATGTCGTCAAAAATAAAGTTATTCAAAATAAATCTAAAGTTGTAAGAACTCTTAAAACTACTACATATGTTGAGATTGGAGAAAGTTCGGGATCAAATATTCAAGATACTTTTAATAACGACGAGAAATATTTACAAAAAAATGTAAAAACAGAAAAAGAATCAGATTATGAAAAACCAAACCAAGAACAACAAAAAGGAGATTTGGACGATAAAAATTTGCAAGATATAATAGATGAAGTACAGGATCAGATAAAAACTGTAGGATTTACATGTGAAACATGTAGTTTGAGTTTTTCAGGTAATTATTAAAAGTTTACCCTATTGAATTATTTTTTTTGATAAATCTTTTCTTTCAATTATCATCTATAACAAATATACAGTGAGTCTAAATAAAAAAAAACTTTGTCTAGGTTAGTTTTTATGTTAAAACTAGCTATACTATGATGCTATGCTCTTGGTTAAAGGAAACCTCAATAATTAAATCGTGAGCAAAAAAATCGCGGTCTCTTATCAATTGGGAAACGGCACTTAAAGAACCTTGGCCTCCTGTTTCTTACCACAGACGTGGTGCCCAGTGGATTGGGGTTAGTTCAAGCTAAAGCGTCTGATCAGCTTCTCAAAGGACAATGGCCTTTGGTAACGTTAAATGGGGCCTTTGGTTTTACCTGAGTCGATTTTTTTTCTCACGAATATAGTTTATAAGAGGCTACATCGTTGTAATAATTGAAAAGATTTATATTAAAAGAGTAAAGTTCGACCGAATCGCCTAAGTACAGTAGAACCTCCCTAATCCGTCACCTTCGAAACTTTAATTATATTTTACATTACAAAAAAAGTTATTTATGGATTTCTGTTTAGCAAATGACATTGTAGACTTAGGGGTGGTTCTACAGTAACTATAAATGGGACCGGCGACGTTTATTATTTAATTTTGATTTTCAGACAAAGCGAGTTTCAATTTGCACAACTTGAAGCACAAAAAAACGAAATGTCACATCTGCGGTCGGCTGATTAGATCGGACAACATACGGAAACATGTGATGCTGCATACGGCGGGTCCTTCGGTGTGTTCTTTGTGCGGCGTCACTTGCAAGAACATCGAAAGTTTGCGCGGCCACATATTCTATCAACACAAACACGCCGCCGAGCAGTACGTCTGCGAAGAATGCGGCAAAGCGTTCCGGATAAAATATAAGTTTTTGTTGCATAAAAAGAAAGCCCATATGGGTCTGAGGAACTTCAAATGTCTAACGTGCGGCAAGGCTTTCTTCACCAACGGAAATTTATTGACGCACGTCAGGATGACGCACGAAAAATTGAGGCCGCACGTGTGCGAATATTGCGGTACGGGGTTTTCGTCGACGTACGCCCTGAAAACCCACAAGAGACAACACACCAATGAGAAACCGTTCGTTTGCGAATATTGCTTCGAGGGTTTCAGGCAGAGGGTGTCTTTGAGATCGCATCTGAAATCGAAACACGGCATCGAGGAAGCCAAAGAATGTTTTTGTAAAGTGTGCGATAAGGGATTCGCTACTAATTACGCGTTGAGTATACACGAAAGGCTACACGAAACGGAAAAATGCGAAATTTGTTCGGAAGCTTTCGCCGGATCGGAATTTTTGAATAATCATCTCAAAGAGGTGCATAATATTAAAAACGAAGCTGAAACGACCGCCTAAATTATATTTTTCTGTATATGTTTTTGAATTTTCGATAAGCTGTAGTATTACGTTCAAAAAATGTATGGAATTTTGTCATTAAAAGGAAAAAAAATGTTCAAGTCGTTTATTATACCTCACCCTGTAAGATTTTTTATTTGGAAGAAAAAAATTGCAAAGTTTTTTGCCGGTCTTTGCATTTTTTCAAAAATTTTCACTTCATATCGATTTTTTACAAAATTTTATTACATTCTGTTGAATTTTTCCAAAAATGTTTACATTATCTATTTTTTTTTGCCAATCTATTCCTTTTTTTCAAAAATTTCCACTTCACATCAAAGTTTCACATATTTTTATTACATTCTGTTGCACTTTTTCTAAAATTTTCACTTCACATCAAAGTTTCACATATTTTATTACGTTCTGTTCCATTATTCCAAAAATTTTCACTTCATATGGATTTTTTACAAAATTTTATTACATTCGGTTGCAATTTTCCAAAAATTTTCATTTTATCTCAATTTTTCACCTTCTGTTGCACTTTTCCAAAAATTTTCACTTCACATCAAAGTTTCACATATTTTTATTACATTCTGTTGCATTTTTCCAAAAATTTTCACATCACCTAATTTTTCTTTGCCAATCTATTCCTTTTTTTCAAAAATTTTTACTTCACATCAAGGTTTCACATATTTTTATTACATTCTGTTGCATTTTCCAAAAATTTTCACTTCATGCTAAGTTTTTTGCTGCACTATTCATTTTACCAAAATTTTGCAGTTTTATTTCACTCCGTTGCATCTTTCAAAAAGTTTCACTTCATGTCAACTTTTTACAAAGTTTTATTGCATTGATTTAACCACTTTTCTTTCACAAAGCACCGAATATTAGAAATTATAATCAAAACACCCAAATAATTCATTTAAACATTTATTGATCAAGCACATTTCCCAAATGTTCCCCATTGAAGGTAATAAAAGGTAAAAATAATTCCAAATAAAATACAAATCATGAAAAACCTTTATTTATATGTTTGTTAATAAAGTTAATTTTTCATTCAGCTGTAATTGGGTCTTAATAAGTTGAGATAAAGTGATAACCATTAAAAGATCCTTAACGTTACTATTAAACATTTCGGAAAACTGTTCATTGCTCATATGAGGTACAGAATTGACCAGATCCAATAGAGATCTACCAACAGCGTTGTTAGGAACTGTCTTATTGGCTAAAACATCCTCGACGTATTGGAGTACTTGATCCAACATCACGCTCATTTTACTACCAGCTTCTGATACTTGATTAATATCCAGCATGGGATTAACGTTCCTCGGCCTTGTAGATCCTGCCAACATCGTTTTTTGACAAAGTTGTAGTCCGAAAACCTCGGGATCGTAACATACCACGTCGATTGGTATTGATGTAAACATACAACCTTGTTTTCCATTTGGGACTCCAAGGGGAACACAAACGTAAGCTTTTAATCCCATACGACCGTTCTGTAGGCTAGTATCGATTGTTATATGAACAGGATTGTTACACTCACGGGAATAATATTCGTGGATAACAGCACTATGAT